>NC_056750.1:298029769-298218534 GCF_019279795.1 Protopterus annectens
CCCTTGCTCAGGAGAGTTCCTCAGTCCACCCTCCTGACCGGGAGTCACGGATGATGGACCACCTAGGGAAGCGGGTGTATGATTCAGCTATCTTTTCGATCAGGGCGCTGAATTACTTGGCCCATGTCACTAGACTCCAACGCGACCTGCAGGAGGACAAGGCTTCTATCTCCATGAGAATGGCCACCCTAAAAGCGGTGTCTAATACATCCATGCGACTCCTCTCCTATGCTACGGAAGGTGCGGCTAGGGCGGCTGAGTCCGGCGTGTCCATGAGGCATAATGCCCAGCTCAGGTTATGTCAATTTTCCAAACCCTTTAAGGCGTCTTTTGCCAATGCCCCTTATGACGGCTCTACACTCTTCAGTAAGACCATCAAGGAGACACTAATCCAGAGTGAGAAGGACGGGAAGACGCTGTCTGCCGTCAGAATCTGCTTGTCTATCCTTCAAAGTTCCTTTTCTCAGACCTAGAGGGGACAAAAGAAGATGTAGTTTCAGAAGTCTCAGTATTCCCGGGACACTCAGGGCTTTTCTTCCCCCACAGGCAGAGGGGGACAAAATGGACACCGGCCCATAGGCAGAGGGGCTCCGCTGTACTTCGGGCCTTGAGAACCGTTCTCTGACAGCTCTACTCTGGAGGCAGTTGGGGATGATTGTCCTTGTACCCAGCGGCATGGGAGTCCATAACAACAGACCGCTGGATGCTTCAAATCATATCCAGAGGATATTCTTTCCCCTTCGTGGGTTCCCCCATATGTCCCAGACACTTCCTGGATGTTCCACCCATGCAAAGGGACGCAGCAGCACAGGAAATTTCCAAGCTGCTGGTAAAACAAGCCATCAAAACTGTCCCCCCAGATCAGTCTGGATCGGGCTTCTACTCCAGGTTCTTTTTAGTGCCAAAGAAAACAGGGGACTTAATGCCCATTCTGGACCTCTGTACCCTGAACCTGTCTGTTACCAAAGAGAAGTTCCAGATGGTCACACTGCAGTCCATCATGCTGTACCTGTAAGAGAGCGACTGGATGTGCTCATAAGACCTCCAGGATGTTTACTATCACATAAAAATGCACAGAAGCTCCAGGAGGTTCCTCCGCTTCCAGCTGGGAGTCAGTCATTATCAATTTTGATCCCTACCCTTTGGTCTCACAACAGCCCCCAGGGTGTTTACTAAAGTGATGGCAGTTGTAGCGGCTCACCTGAGGTTTCAGGGGATTCAGGTCTGTCCGTACCTGGACGATTGGCTCCTCACCGCTCCCACCAGGTGTCTACTTTCCCAAACCAGGGATTATTTTTTTGACACTTGCCCTGAGTTTGGGTTACGCAATCAATACATCCAAATCTCTCCTAGATCCTGTACAGGTGATGGACTACATTGGTGCCAGGATAGATAATCTTCAGTGCAAAATATTCTTGACCTCTGAGAGATTTCAAAACTTTAGGATGCATGTCTCCCTGATCTACCGTTCTCACCTCCCAGCAGCGGAATCAGTGTTGAGGACCCTAGGCTCGATGGCAGTGACCAGAACTCTTCTTCCATGTGCTCGGCTACAAGTGCAAATTCTTCAGTGGACTCTAGCGGTTCAATGGTCTCTGTTGGAACTGCCATTGACTTATTATCCTATCCACCTAAGTCGAGTGTGTCGGTCGTCCCTCATATGGTGGATGAGCTCTCCGGACATTTTGGAGGGACAACCCTTTGTTCCAGCCCTGGCCCAAACCACAATGACCATGGATGCTTCCCAACTCGGGTGGTGAGGGGCATTGTTCAAGCAGGACAGTCTAAGGCCTGTGGTCCCCCAAAGATACCAGCTTACATATCAATGTCCTAGAGATGAGGGTGGTCCTCCTAGCGCTGCAGGCCCTTCATGCCTTTCTTCCTCTGGGGACAATTGCCATTCAGTCAGACAACATGTCAGTAGTCTGGTATATCAACAAACAGGGAGGGACCAGATCTTACCCCCTTTCTAGTGAGACCATGAGAGTGTGGGAATGGGTGATCTCCACCGGTCGCTTTCTCATTGCAACCCACATTCTGGGATGGTCCAACATCCTAGCGGACAGGCTAAGTCACCATTCTGATACCTTACGAGTGGTCTCTGAATCTGTCAGTAGCGGAACAGATCTTCAGCGAGTGGGGTCAACCTTGCTGCGATCTTTTTGCATCTCCTTCCAACACGAAGTGCAGCGAGTTTTTTTGCTCTGAAGCCCCTGCCGGGGGAGTACCCCAGATATGCTCTAGTTCATGCTTGGCCTCCCGGTCTTCTATATGTTTACCCGCCAGTACCTCTCATTCCAAGGTTTCTGCAGAAAGCTTGTCAACTAGGGAGCAAGGTGATCCTCATTGCCCCGTTCTGGCCTCGTCAGGTATGGTTTCCCTTCCTTGAGTCTCACCTTCTGGCTCCACCTTAGATCCCAGATCCTATTGTGATTTCACACCCTTCGGGGGTGCCTCATCCGAGTCTGGACAGCCTGAAACTCACGGCTTGGCTGCTCCAGTTCCCATAATTGCTAGGACTCCCGGACTATCCTCCTCAGTTAGATCTATTTTGGTAGCTGCTCGTAAGTCTTCGACCAGAAAGGTTTATCGCAGCAAGTGGAAATGTTTTTCTTTCTGGGCCTCTCAGAGGAGTTTAAACCCTTTCACGGCTCCTGTTTCCGCTATTCTTGATTTTCTAGCTGATATTTTCCAACATGGGGCTAGTTCTTCTACTGTCAAAGTTCAATTGGCTGCCATTTCCCATTTTCATGTGGGCGAGAATTCTGTATTCTTAGCATCTTCCAGAGTATGTAAAGCTTTTATCAAAGGCACCTTTTTGCTATGCCCCCCTGGTTAAAGATCCTGTTCCCCCGTGGGACCTTACTATGGTTCTCCAAGCTCTGGTCACTTCGCCTTTCGAGCCTGCCGCAAGTGCAGATCTAAAATTTTTATTGTGGAAAACAGCTTTTCTGGTCGCTATTACAACTGCTAGAAGGGTTTCAAAATTACAGGCCTTGTCCATCAAACTTCCGTACATGATTCTTTATAAAGACAGAGTTTCCCTTCGAACCAATCCATCCTTTCTTCCTATGGTGGCATCACTAGTCAATATCAGTCGGACAGTAAATTTGCCTGTGTTCTTTCCCAATTTTACGAACAAGATGGAATACAAACTACACATGCTGGATGCTCATAGACAGTTATGATTCTATTTACACAGAACAAAAAAATTCCATAAATCTGATCAATTGTTAGGTTTCCCCAAAAAGGGGTTTATAGAAAGAGACAATCTCCAAGGTCACTATAACAAGATGGATTTCTTCATGTATCCTGCAGGTCTTTAAGAACAGAGGCATATCTCATCCAGGTCAGGTAAAATCTCATTCCACTAGGTCCATGGCTACATCTGCGGCTTTCTGGTCTAGTGTGTCTTTGGGTGACATTTGCTCTGCAGCTACTTGGTCCTCACCTCATACATTTATTTCTCATTACAAATTGGATTTGGCTTCCAGAAGGAGAGCATTCTTTGGTTCCATGGTGCTCCGGAATATCCTTCCATGAGGGCCTCCCAGAATTTGTAGTAGCTGGGGACTCTGTCCCACAGGTTGAAGACCAAATGAAGTAAACTACTTCAGATAAAGAAGTTATGTACTCACCATAACGTTCCATCTGAGTAGTTGTACTTCATTTGTCTCCCTCCTTCTCCCGGACCTTGGCACATGATCAGCCTACGGGCTACAGTATAGGTCACAGGTGTATTATCAGGTTGGGTTATCAGTATAAGTTCAGCAAACTCAATCTGGGGATGGAAGGCAGTGGATGTGTATTATGGGTAAGGGGAGGAGTCTGGAGCTTGGAGCTGATGCTAGTAATCGTTGCCGGCTCAGATCCGGTACGGATCCATATCCCACAGTTGAAGACAAATGAAGTACAACTACTCAGCTGGAACGTTCTGGTGAGTACATGACTTCTTTTTTTCACATATTGCTTAGAACTATCCATAACTGGGGCTTTCTGCTTATCTTGACTCTTTTATTTATTATTATTTTTATTTTATTATTGCGGTCTTGTTTTATCTTGTTTTGTTTTGAATGTTTAAAATTCTGCTCAAGTTGTAATTTTCCATATTTTCTAAATGTATTCCTTTAGAACACCCCCTTATTGAGTGATTCCTTATCTTTAGTTCTGATAGCCACATCTGTTCTCTATTTTGCAATACATTCAGGCTGCAGTAACATATCTACTGTCTACTCTGCAACATTTGACAGGCACAGTAACATTCTACTCTCTGCTTTGTATCAGTTTTAGGCCATGATATCTTATTGTGCAAGTCCTTTACTTTTACAGGTTCTGCTGTTGCAAGCTGGTCTTTCACAGTAATCTGCAATATGATATATAAGCAAGAAAGAAACCCAGGTTTGCTGTCGTCCTACAGACCCATCTCTGTTTTAAATGACTATTAAATCTTCACGGACATATTATCCACGAACTTGGCAAAGTATATGCCAGACTTAATAAATGGTGATCAGACTAGTTTATAGGGGATGGCAGAGCTTTGATAATATTAGCGGGCTGTGTCTGTAATTGAAAATGCTATACTTAAGAACAGGGAAGTAAATTTGATAAGTTTACATTCTGAAAATAGTGTTTGATAGAGTAAATTGAACATTTCTGGAAAAATAATGTTGAAATTCAAGTTGGGAAAGTATTTCACCAGAGATGGTTTGCACCTGTCACCCCTAGTCTTTCGAATACTGGCCAAGGCTCTTGTCGTCCCCATAGTGCCTTTTTTAGACAAGGCTCAAAGGACAAACCAACCATTGTAACCAGCACAGGTAACCAAAAACTAAGGGTAATGCTACTCAATGCCAGAAGTCTCAACCTCAAAATGCACGCACTCGAGGCACTCCTTTGTATGGAGAAAATCGATGTTTGTGAAGTGACGGAAACCTGGTTCAAGGCTCCAGAGAGCACCCCAGCACTACCAGGTTACAATTCATATCATACCTTCCGGCCTTAGTTACCAGACCACAGTACAAAGGGCGGAGGTGTATCCATATTCATCAAGGATACCCACATCTCCAGGTTAGTGGCACAGCATGATGCCCCAGAGATCATCCATGCGCAGCTATCAGCAGGCAAAACCACATTTCAAGTCTTAGCCTGTTAGAGATCACCCACCATGTCCCAAGATGCTCACTCAGCATTCCTTGAGGCATTGAAAAATATAAAGGTCCTACCCAACACCATAATTTTGGGTGATTTCAACTACCCTGGTATAGACTGGGCAAACTACCAAAGTTCTAACTCCTATGCCTAGCGGTTCATAGAATTTATAAATTCAAATGCCCTTGAACAACTGGTATGTTCTCCCACTAGAGGGGACAACATATTGGATTTAGTCATCACAAATATGGGCGCCCATTGTACCACACCTGTTATCACTCCCTCTCTGGTCAGATCAGACCACAAACTGATAATCCTGGACATCCTCACCCCCCACCTCCCCTAGTCAAAGAAACCATCGTAAAAAACCTTTCCAAAGCAAACTTCAAACTTCTTGCGTCAGAAGTGGAAAGCTTCACTATTCCCTTGCAGAAGGATAATGATATCCAGGATGGAGAATCCTTCACCAAGGCACTTTATATACATCTTCAGGACTGCATGGACCGTGCTATCCCAAATAAAACCAAGACTCCTTCCTCAAGCAAGAAGAAACCAGTCTGGTGGACCCCGGCCATAAGCAAACTATACAATAAAAGGAGGAGACTTATACAAAAAAAAGGCCAAATCTCAAGTAGAAAAATCATCCCTGATCAGCATTAGTAAGAAATTGAGGGCCCTCATCAAGTCAACTAAAGCCAATTTCGAAAAGAAAGATGCCAAGGATAACCATAAGGCCTTTTATGGTTACGTCAAAAACCTAAATGGCAACATGCAGGTCTGTTCTGAGCTAGTACAAAATGGAACAAAATACACTGACCCCACTGACATTGCTAACATCTTGGCTGACAGGTTCAGTGCAAATTTCTCCCCCCCTCACCACCTACAGGGCCTATTACTATTCCAGGGGATTGTGTAACCCCAATTATTACTGATACGTTGGTTAATAACGCTCTATCTAAAGCTAAAAACACTGCCTCCATGGGACCAGATGGTGTCCTGGGCTGTGTTATATGTGAGCTCCAATATGAATTAACCCCGCATCTGAATACCCTGTTCAGTCTCAGCCTCTCGACAGGATATGTGCCCATAGAATGGCACACAGCAATGGTGGTTCCGCTGCACAAGGGTGGGCCCACAACCGACCCTGGGAACTACTGACCAATTAGCCTGACCAGTCTGATCTGTAAGGCAATGGAGCGAATCATTATAGAACTCATAAATGGGAGAGATTGGGAACCTCCAAGCACTTGACCCCACACAGTTTGGCTTCATCAAGGGCAGATCATGCCTCCTGAACCTGGTGGACTTCTTTGAGACAGTTACTCAGGCTATAGATAAGGGAAAGGAGGTACACACGGCTTACCTTGACCTTGCTAAAACATGTGACACCATTCCCCATTCGGGCATTATTGATAAACTCACCAACCTGGGCATAAACCCTTACGTCACAAGATGGATCGCAAACTGGCTCTCAGACAGATCCCACAAACTAAGAGTAGCAGGATCTATGTCCGAATCCAGACCAGTAATGAGCGGTGTGCCTCAGGGCTCTGTCCTGGGGTCCCTCCTGTTTGGCATATACTTCTCAGAAGTACAGGCAAGCATTGAAGGGCTGTGGCTGACCAAGTTTGTGGACAACTGCAAACTGGGTGCTATAATAGAGTCTCCGGCCGACATGGATATCCTCCAGAGGGGCCTAAATGAGACTGAGTCATGGTGTCAAAGCCATGGTCTCAAGCTAAATGCTAAAATATGCGTAGTAATCCCCTTTGGGAAAAACAGAGTACCCGCGAACTACCACATAGGAGGTAACCCCCTGAAATCTGAAGAAGTAATAAGGGATCTAGGGACCCAAGTAGATAGTCAGCTTTCCTTTGATAACCATGTTGCCAAGGTGGTTAGAAAATCCTTCTGTGTGACCCATCTGATCACGAAAGTGTTCGCATCAAGATCTAAGGATGTAGTGGTACCCCTCTACTCTTCCCTCATCAGACCCATTATTGAGTACAGTGCACCAATTGGAATGTACCTGGCTAGGCATCTCCAGCAGCTGGAGAGACCACAGAGGTACCTCACTAAAAGGATTACTGGCCTCAAACAGTTGCCCTATGCAGCACGATTGAAAAAACTAAGGCTTTTCTCTGTTGCATACCGCCTTCTCAGAAGCGATCTCTGTCTAACATACAAAGCCATGTCCAACCCAGAACTGTTGAACATGCTCCATTTTAGCAAAACCAAATCTACTCGAGCTACATGCTTTAGGGATATAAACCTCAGCACAACAATGAATAGAATATGCTGGAGGGATAAATTCCCTTCGCAAAGACTTCCCTTGCTATGGAACAAGGTCCCGATCTACACAAGACAGAGCCCCTCACTATCATTCTTCAAGAGGAACCTTGATGAGTAGATGGGTAACAGAAAGTTCACACCAGGGATCATACCAACAGCTCTACTAGATAGGGGCCAAGGGTACTAGCTGCTAGATCAAGGGCCTAGGGAACTAACCAAAGGGGTGGTGAATATCGCACAGCGTGGCTGGGCTAATATATGCCTTCGGGCAGATAGCCCAGTACCTACCTATGAACCTATATTTTTTGGCAACATATAGTTGTTCAAAAGCTAAAGTTAAGATGGGTCATGGACTGTCACAACCAGCCTAGACTCAGAGGTATTAGGCAGGGTTGTCCACTGTCCCCACACCTGTTTTGCTGTTTATTTGGAGTCACTAGCACAGACAGTAAGGTGTGCAGACAGAAATGGATACAGAATAGAAACAGAGGAACATAGATTAGTTACTTATGCAGATGATATATTGATTTTTCTGGAGAGCTCCTGAGAGTGTATACAAAAGCTTTATAATATCCTAATGAGTTTGGTGGTATCTCGGGATACAAAGTAAATTTGAATAAAGCTAAAACATTAGATGTTCTTCGTGTTTCACTGTTGCAGTTATCTCATTTGGGTTATCTGCCTGCAGGTAGCCCTCAGTCGGCCTGAATACCAGAGTCTTGGGATTTTTGCGTCTGATGCTGTTGCTTCTTCCGTGACGTCAGGGGAATAAAACATGTAGCCGATGCCATAACATCAGTCTTTCTTGCCGTGTGGTGCCCAAAGCAGAAGCGGTTCGCAAGTTCTGGTCGTCCGTCTCCTGAAATTTTTGTTTTTCGAGTTTCAGACCTGAAGTCTTCTAAAAGATAAGTACCCCGTTGGAGATCCTTTTTTCTTGCTCTAACCGATGTCAGAAAAAATTAATAATTGTCTTGGCTGTGGAAAGCAAATACCTCACAGAGATTTTCATTTTTACTTCATCACCTGTCTAGGTCCATACCACAATGTCCCTCGCTGTCGGTTTTGTGCCTTGTTCAATGCCCTAACTATTCGTCATTGGGCTATTTTTGTCGATAAATTCATTTGCTCTCGATCTCCCTATTCCGAAATGGCTTCGATAAGCCACCCGACTAACGATCTTCCGAAAAAACATAAGGATAAAGACAGAGACAGACCGCATAGGTCCAAAACTGCCGCTGATGCTACGGTTAAGCTAGTCGCCAGTCTGCTGGTACTCAGTGAGGTGCTTTCGCAGCCCCTGATAACCCACTGCTGCAGATTCGCAGGCCTTTACTGAGACCCATTCGGAGTCCAGTATGCCGCGAGATGCTTCCTCGACTATGGAACCTGCGAATGTCTCTACCTTGGATGGGTCCAGAGCCGCTGTGCAGGCACCAGCTTCTGAGGGTGTATTCAGGCCTTCCGATTTTCATATTAAACCGACAACTTTGTTTCAAACCAAAAATACAGAATTTCTCAGGCCTAGAGTTTGCACTACACCTAGGAAACAAACGACCAAAGCGCATTCTAAGGCCCACATGCCACAAAAACAAATTCTTAGAATGGCTGAAGACCTCATTACCTTAATTAGGGGAAGTCAGCCTTCCCCCTCAAAAAGACCAAGAACTGATTTTCCTTCTGATTCTTCAGATCAGAAGTCTGATAACTCTGATCCTTCTGATTACCAGGACATACCCTTTTCTAACTATGAGGATTCTGATGTAGATGATTCCATTCCCTCAGCTTCCCCTCCAGAAGATTTTTCTTTTGGTGAAACCCTGCATACCCTTAGAGAGCATTTCCGCTGGGAGAGCCAGGATTACTGTCAGTCCAAAAAGAGACTCAGGGAATTTTTAAACTTGCCTTAGCTCAGGCCTCTAGCTATCCCTCCTGTTCTGGAAATTGTATATGATGTCTTCTTGGAGTCCAGCCTTACCCCTGATACTTTGCCTTCAGCTCCCAGGAAACCTGACAGATACTACAGAGTACCTGACCCCCCCATAAATTCCTCTCTAAGAATCCCACTGCGGATCCAGAGACCATTTCCCAAGGACCTAAAGGCATTAAGGCTACAACTGCCAAAAATCCAACCCCTTCAGACAGGGATTCCAGGGCTTTAGACAGATGGGGTAAGAAGGTATACACCTCAGCTACTCTTGCCATTAGGGCTTTAAATTGCCAGTTTCATATGTTAAAGTATCAGCAGCATGTTATGGAGCTAATTAAACAGAAAATGATGTTGATTCCTGATTGTGCAGAACACAAAGATTTACAAGAGTTAATGCATTCTGCTAACCAAGTTGGTAAACATACTTTGCAATGTGGATTTGATGCCTTAGAAGCATCTTGCAGGGCTGCTGTCATTGGGTCTGTTCTTAGAAGGCATGCATGGCTTAAGGAACAAAACTTGCCAGATCATGTCAAAGCAAAATTACTAGATGCACCATTAAACCAAGAGCATCTATTTGGCAATAAAGCAGAAGAAGTCCTCAAAAGGATGGAGGAGAAAGCTAAATCTACACAAACTGTTAAAGATTTCTTACAAGTACAGCCAGTTAGATTCAGTAGGTATTGTACTTCTAAAAACTGGTCTTTTCCAGTCCCTTCCAGGCCTTTTCAATCCAAACCCAGGGGCAGCAGACCACCAAGACTACAGTCTCAGGTTATGCACAGATCTAAGCAATGGAGTGCTCCTACATCCAAAACAGGGAGTAGTAAGCTGCCATCCTATGGTAAAATTGCACAATGACTTATCCTTAACTCTTCCAACCCTTGCCCAAGTACTTGTACCTTCAGGAGGGAAATGTGCCCTGCATGCCAAAAACTGGGAGTACATTACCCAGGATAGATGGGTCTTAAACATTGTTTCCCAGGGATACAGATTCCACTTCACTCTCTCCCAACCCTAAGCGGATGGCCAGACCTCCCCACAAACCAGTGGGCAGAGGCCCAAAAGCAAGTACTTTCTCTTCTCAGTATCAAGGCTATTCATCCTGTCCTAGCAGAACAAAAGGGACAAGGCTTTTATTCCAGGCTGTTTCTGGTACCCAGAAAAGAAAACTCTTGGTGTCCTATCCTGGATCTGTCCATTCTCAACACCTTTCTGGTGGTTCCAAAATTAAAAATTAGAAATCAGCCCCGTGGCTTACTAAGCAAACTAAACAAAAAATGCTCCTTAGAAACAAAATTTGGGCTAAATGGAGAACTACCAAATATACATCTGATCACCTACTCTTTAAGCAATTAAGAAATGCCACTAAGAAAGATACTCTTTCAGATAAAAAGGAATATTATCTTCACCTTCAACAAACTAATCAACAATCCCCCCAAAAATTCTGGACAGGTATTAACAAACTTCTTAAACCAGGACATTCAACTACTCTTACCCCTTCAGGCTTTAACCTCAACAACTCCACCCTGATCCCAGATGCCTTTAACAAGTATTTTACAGAAGCCATTCAAACCCTAGCTAATTCATTACCCTCTTCTACTACCTCCTTACCTAATACCTCTAACACTTCATCTAATGCCTTTCACATTCAACCAGTTCCTTCATCCCTTATTTATAAGCTTCTCAAGAAACTTAAACCTTGCACCCCATCCGCTGACCAACTCCCATCAGAATACCTACAAATCGCTGCAAAAGCTATTTACTACCCCATATCCATTCTTATTAATAGGACTATCGCTGAAGGAAAAATCCCCACCTTATGGAAAATATCTCATATAATACCTCTACATAAAGGGGGCTCCTCTATTGAGCTCTCAAACTTTCGCCCTATTGCCTTACTCTCCCCATTAGCAAAGTTTATGGAAAGATGCATACATAAACAAATTCTTAACTACCTTCTACAAAACAAACTTCTAGCCAATAGTCAACATGGTTTTAGACCTTCCCACAGTACTACAACTGCCCTCCTTTCCTTCTCTGATGCCATAAATAATAATAGGAACAACAATCTTTTTTCATCAGCACTATTCCTAGACCTGTCAAAGGCCTTTGACATGGTTAACCATAATATACTTCTGGACAAACTAAATCTCTATTCACTTGGCTCTAAACTCTTCAATGGTTCAGGAGTTACCTCCAAAATAGGCAACAAGCAGTGCTATGGGACAACAACCTATCCTCCTTACTTCCAGTAAACATTGGGGTTCCACAGGCTCAATCCTAGGTCCCCTTCTTTTTTCTTTATTTATTAATGACCTTCATCTGAATATACCCCAAGCCACCTGCATTCAATATGCTGATGACTCAACTCTAATCTGTGCTGCTAATAACGTTTCCTCCTCAGTCCCTCACCCAAACAGTCTTCCATAATGTAGAAAAATGGTTTATGGAACACTCCCGCCTTCTTAATCCCAAAAAAACAAAACTTCTTCTCTTTCCCTACACACAAATCACCAACACCTTTCTTCACTATCTCCTCTAACAACACTACCTGTATTAGTCCAGATATGACCACTCCCTATTAGGTGTAACTATTGACAACCATCTTAATTTTGATGACTACATTAACAACACCATTAAATCAGTTAACAAAAAATCGGTACTCTCTACAGAATTAAACCCTTTCTTACCCCAACTGCTAGAAAAACAGTGGCCCAGACCCACCTGATCTCCACCTTTTCTATGCCTCTGCTATATATACAAACTTGTCTAAAAATAACATCACCAAACTTTCTACCTGTTACAAGTATTACTAGATTCATTACTGCTACCCCTTTTAGAACCCACCATTGTCTTAACCTCAAGCAACTAGATTGGTTAGAACTCAACAACCACTTACTCTATCAACAATTAATTCTCATTCATAAAACCCTTTACTATCCTGATGCTACCTAGCCTTACAAAACTGATTTCACCTTATAAAAACCTAGCCACACTCGGCTCAGCTAATAAACTCCTTGTAGCCTTAACCAAATCAAAGAATAAAGCTGGGGACTCATTATTTTCAAATTCTGTGGGAAAATCTGGAATCAACTACCTCAGGAAATAACAAACCTAGACTCTACATCCCTTTTCAAAGACATATCAAAGAACATCTTAAAACTCAATGGCTGTGTCCTTGTGCTAATCCTGACTGAAATTACTTCTCCTACTCCCAACTTCCCCCTTGCAGCTGTCCCTCTAAACAACTTTTTTAACTTTTGACAGTCTTATCTTTGAGAATGTCTCCTAACATTTTTCTTCTTCCCTCCACCATGTTATCACATCTTGAATTTTTTTTTTTTGTATCTAACTGCTGAATGTTGCTTACCTTGTAATTTTATTATTAACCAACTATTTTCTGAAAATTGTTGTTCTGCTCTTTTGTTTCCATTAATTTTATACATAAGTCCACCTTTGTACTTATTGTATTTTGCTTAATATTTTATTGTTAATGATTGTTTACTTCTTGTAATTGGAGCTTTTCTCCCGGGCCTCTACTGAAAGCGGATATTTGTCAGCTAGACTAGCCCGGTCAACAAATGTAAAATAAAATAAAATAAATAATAAAATAAAATGCTGACTCTCCAACAGCTGCTTCCTATGCTAGCCAAGGACTCCTGGCTAGCAACCCTAGACAAAAAAAGCTTATCTGCACATCCCCATAAGGGAATCTTGCAGAAAATACCTATGTTTCAGAGCAGGCTCTATGCACTATCAGTTCTCCGCACTTCCCTTTGGCTTATCTACTGTGCCCAGGGTATTCACAAAATGCCTAGCTCCAGCCATTGCATATTACAGGCAGAGAAGAATTCAAATTTACCCATACTTGGACGATTGCCTGATTCAGGCGGACAGTCAGGAATTGCTACTACAGCACTAGCATTTGTAAAGAGACTTCTAACTTCACTGGGGTACATCATCAACGAAAAGAAATTGCATCTGGTACCCAGCCAACAGATTGTATTCCTGGGAGCAAGCTTGAACATAACTTCCCAGATGGCATTCCTCACTCCAGAAAAACAAATTTATTTGACAAACTACTTCAATCTGCTGGCCACCAAAACCCAGCTATCTGCAAGAAAAATACTGCAAGCCCTAGAGTTCATGGCCTCTTGCATTCTGCTAATTCCATATGCAATGCTGCATATGAGGAAACTTAAATGGTACCTAAAAAGTCTCTGGTGTCAAAATTCTCAGGACCTGGAAACAATGATTCCTATCATTTCTTGCCTAAGGACAGAGTTCCTTTGGTGGGCAGAAGCCTGCAACCACAACAAGGGACTCCCTTTCCTCTACCCCCTGCCGCCCAAACCCTAACAACAGATGCATCAGACTATGCATGGGGGCTCACATGGCAGAGACAATGTATTCAGGGCAAATGGAGCCTAAAGCAAATGCACCTGCATATCAATCCAAAAGAAATGTTGGCTGTACAGAATGCTCTGACAGCCTTCAAAGGTATATTCTTCCAGGACAACTATTGGTAGGAGACAGACAACACCACAGTTATGTGGTACACATAAAACAAGTAGGGGGCCCATTCCTACCCACTCTGCCCGATTAGCCATGGCTCTGTGGAACACAGTCCTGAGCAACCAGAGTGCACCTGCAAGCTCAATTCCTGTCAGGCAAACTAAATTCACTGGCAGGCGACTTAAGCAGAAATCTCATGGACCCACCACGAGTGGAAACTGGAACCCAAAATATTTAAGCTACTGGCGAACAGGTAGGGGCACCAGAGAGTAGACCTCTTTGCTTCCCCTCAGAACTATCAGATTGAGGCAAATATTGCACCCAGGACTCCCCACAGCAAACTTGGAAAGTGGATGCTCTGTCCTTTTTTAAAAAAAAAAAAAAAAAAAAAAAAAAAAAAGGGGGGCAAAATTTTTTTTCCCCAAACCTTTTTTTTTTTCCTTTTTAAAATTTTTTTCCCCCAAAAACAAAATTTCTAGTACCTTGAATTCAAAACTATGATGGGGCTGTTCCAAAAGATGCTTAGCTAAGGCGTTGAGTTCATTCTTCTTCTGGATGTCATAAAGATGACCATAAATTCTGTCTTTCAGGCATCTTTTAGTAAGACCAATATAAAACGAGGTACAATTTTTGCATGTAGCCAAATAAATAAGGTTCTTGGTGCAGCAGTTGGCATAGAACCTGGGATGAAAATTATAATTCAGAGTAGGATGTTTATAATCTGTTTCTTTTGAAATGTAGCTGCACCTCCTACAATTATAGCAAGGGAATGTGCCTTTCTTATTAGTAAATGGTGAACTCAAATCATCGCTGCTAACTTTATCATTACATAGTAAATTCGGACTATTATTGAACATGAATTGTGGTTTGTTCCCTATTGATTGTTTAACAGAGGGATCTACCATAAGTAATTTCCAATTATTGTAAAAAACTTTCTTGATGTCATTACTGATACTAGAAAAATTCATGATTATAGGTACATATTCCTTATATCTTGTAAAGTATCTATTGTTGGTGGTAGTTGTATTCTCGTTACTGGTTAGTGTGGTTCTAATTACACTATTTCTAGTTTTTGTAACTAGATCTGGGTCATAGCCTCTCTCCCTAAATAATAATTCTAGGTTGTCCGCTTCTAGTTGTAATAAGTGTGGATCTTTACAAAGTCTTTTTACTCTAATAAATTGGCTTTTAAGGATGCCAGGAAAAACATACCTAGGGTGCATGCTGTCAAAAGATAGGAGTGTATTCCTCCATGTTGGTTTTCTGTAGATGGTCGAGGTTATAGTACCATCATCATTAGTATTTAATGTGACATCTAAGAAGTTAATAGATTTGTTGGAGCATGCCATGGTAAATCGTAAAAAAGTGGAAGTGCTCTCAAGGTAGTTCCACATTTGTATAAAGTCTGACTCAGTACCTTTCCATATAATAAAAATATCATCCACAAAACGTTTGTAGGTAATTATCTGGGTGAACAGGGGTGGGTGAACAGGTGAGTTCCCAGGCTAAAACAACCAAGTTGGAGTAGCTGTTTGCACATGGGGTGCCCATACACCCCATTTCTGCAGATAGTACTCATTTAAGAACATGAAAACATTATTATTTAATATAACATCCAATAATTGGCATATAAGTAACTGTTTGTCATTAGAAAAAGAATTATAAGACAATAATATGTCTCTTATAGCCTCGATGCCCAAATCATTGGGAATTGAGGTAAAGAGGTTCTTCACATCCAGAGTAATCAAAATATAGTTATTATGTTGGATATCCAGTTGTATTTCTGACAAACATGCCAATAGATGATATGTATCTTTTAAAATAGTATCAAAAGAGTCAACCACTGGTCTAAGTAAAGACTCTACAAGGCAAGAAGCATTTGCCGTGACCCAGCGGTCGCCTGATACTATGGGTCGTAATGGGATGGGAAAGGTATTCTTGTGGATTTTCGGAAGTCCTTTAATGATAGGTATGGTGGGATGGTCCACCAAAAGATAACCGTACATGTCTTCATTGATCTGCCTGCAAATAAGCAAGTCATAGAACATATCTTGTACATTCTTAATAATAGTCTTCACTTTACACAATTCTAGTTTAGTGTAAGTCATTTCATCAGTAAGCATTAAACACATGTTAGTATTATAGTCAGCCCTATTCAGTACCACAATACCTCCTCCCTTATCGGCAGGTTTGATGGAGACTATATCAATTTGTTTTAGGTGTTTCAAAGAGTTAAATTCATCCAGGTTTAAGTTAAAATAGGTAGGTTTCACTTTAGTAGAAAATAATTCATAAAAATCTTGCTCACAAATATGTAAAAAACATTCAACACATTGGGGTAGCGGGGGTATAAAACTGCTTCTCCTTTTAAAAACAGTAGATGTAACATTTCTGTTTAAATCAGGTTTGTCTTTAAAGAAAACTTTTAAGGCTACCCGTCTACAAAACATTCTTAAAGTAATTAAAACATTGGTCAGTGTATCAGAACAGGCTGGAATGAAATTCAAGCCACGATTTAAAAGAGAAATGTCAGCATCAGAGAGACTGTAGTCAGAATAATTATACAATAAACCAGTCACTTTTTTGTCATTTGTCCTGTAGACTGGAAGCTTTCCACAGATAGCTTCCTTTTCCTTGGGCCTCGACTCGTAGACCGTCCTCTGTTCTGAAACCTTTGTTTCACTGGGTATGGTAAAAAGTTTTTTGACGAGGAACCCAAAGGAGCTACAACACTAGGATGTTTTTTTTTTGAGTATTACTAGATTCATTACTGCTACCCCTTTTAAAACCCACCATTGTCTTAACCTCAAGCAACTAGATTGGTTAGAACTCAACAACCACTTACTCTATCAACAATTAATTATCATTCATAAAACCCTTTACTATCCTGATGCTACCCCTAGCCTTACAAAACTGATTTCACCTTATAAAAACCTAGCCACACTACGCTCAGCTAATAAACTCCTTGTAGCCTTAACCAAATCAAAGAATAAAGCTGGGGACTCATTATTTTCAAATTCTGTCGGGAAAATCTGGAATCAACTACCTCAGGAAATAACAAACCTAGACTCTACATCCCTTTTCAAAAGACATATCAAAGAACATCTTAAAACTCAATGGCTGTGTCCTTGTGCTAATCCTGACTGAAATTACTTCTCCACTACTCCCAACTTCCCCCCCTTGCCCAACTGTCCCTCTAAACAACTTTTTTTAACTTTTGACAGTCTTATCTTTGAGAATGTCTCTAACATTTTTTTTTCTTCTTCCCTCCACCATGTTATCACATCTTGAATTTTTTTTTGTATCTAACTGCTGAATGTTGCTTACCTTGTAATTTTATTATTAACCAACTATTTTCTGAAAAATTGTTGTTCTGCTTTCTTTTTGTTTCCATTAATTTATACATAAGTCCACCTTTGTACTTATTGTATTTTGCTTAATATTTTTATTGTTAATGATTGTTTACTTCTTGTAATTGGAGCTTTTCTCCCCGGGCCTCCACTGAAAACGGATATTTGTCCAGCTAGACTAGCCCGGTCAACAAATGTAAAATAAAATAAAATAAAATAAATAATAAAATAAAATGCTGACTCTCCAACAGCTGCTTCCTATGCTAGCCAAGGACTCCTGGCTAGCAACCCTAGACTTAAAAGAAGCTTATCTGCACATCCCCATAAGGGAATCTTGCAGGAAATACCTATGTTTCAGAGCAGGCTCTATGCACTATCAGTTCTCCGCACTTCCCTTTGGCTTATCTACTATGCCCAGGGTATTCACAAAATGCCTAGCTCCAGCCATTGCATATTACAGGCAGAGAAGAATTCAAATTTACCCATACTTGGACAATTGCCTGATTCAGGCGGACAGTCAGGAATTGCTACTACAGCACTAGCATTTGTAAAGAGACTTCTAACTTCACTGGGGTACATCATCAACGAAAAGAAATTGCATCTGGTACCCAGCCAACAGATTGTATTCCTGGGAGCAAGCTTGAACATAACTTCCCAGATGGCATTCCTCACTCCAGAAAAACAAATTTATTTGACAAACTACTTCAATCTGCTGGCCACCAAAACCCGGCTATCTGCAAGAAAAATACTGCAAGCCCTAGAGTTCATGGCCTCTTGCATTCTGCTAATTCCATATGCAAGGCTGCATATGAGGAAACTTAAATGGTACCTAAAAAGTCTCTGGTGTCAAAATTCTCAGGACCTGGAAACAATGATTCCTATCATTTCTTGCCTAAGGACAGAGTTCCTTTGGTGGGCAGAAGCCTGCAACCACAACAAGGGACTCCCTTTCACTCTACCCCCTGCCGCCCAAACCCTAACAACAGACGCATCAGACTATGCATGGGGGGCTCACATGGCAGGGCAATGTATTCAGGGCAAATGGAGCCCAAAGCAAATGCACCTGCATATCAATCAAAAAGAAATGTTAGCTGTACAGAATGCTCTGACAGCCTTCAAAGGCCTTATTCTTCCAGGACAACTATTGGTAAAGACAGACAACACCACAGTTATGTGGTACATAAACAAGCAGGGGGGAGCCCATTCCTACCCACTCTGCCGATTAGCCATGGCTCTGTGGAACACAGTCCTGAGCAACCAAGTGCACCTGCAAGCTCAATTCCTGTCAGGCAAACTAAATTCACTGGCAGACGACTTAAGCAGAAATCTCATGGACCCACACGAGTGGAAACTGGAACCCAAAATATTTAAGCTACTGAGGAACAGGTAGGGGCACCAGAGGTGGACCTCTTTGCTTCCCCTCAGAACTATCAATTGAGCAAATATTGCACCAGGACTCCCCACAGCCAAACTTGGAAAGTGGATGCTCTGTCCTTTGCCTTGGAAAGCCTCTCAATCTATGCCTTCCCTTCTCTGCCCCTCCTCTCGAAGGTTCTACTAAAGATCAAACAGGACAAACCAAGGACAATCCTAATTGCACCAGACTGGCCACGCCAGCACTGGTATCCTCTTTTGCACAGTCTGACAGTAGTGCCACCATGGCACCTGCCTCAGACCCCTCCCCTGCTGTCCAGCAGGAGGGCCAGATTTTGCACCCTCAGCTGCAGACCCTGAACCTAACAGCCTGGCTCATCCCCTGAACTCCTCACCAGCAACCCTCAGTAAGCAGGTGCTTGATGTCATTCTTGAGGCAAGGAGGCCTAGTACTAGAAAATCCTATTCGTAAAAGTGGAAAAGATATTGTTCCTGGAGCCAGTCTCAGGGAATAGACATAACTGTGCCCAGCTTACCTCATATAATAGATTACTCAACAGAAATGCTCCACAAAGGCCTATCTTTTTCTTCAATTAAGATTCATGCCTCTGCCATCTCAGCTCATTATAATACTGAGCCACCCCTCTTCTTTCACCCTCTGGTCAAACAGTTCCTGAGAGGAGCCAAATATTTAAGACCCCCCCAGGAGAGCTTCCACCCCAGCCTGGGACCTTAACTTTGTATTGGAAAAGCTCACGCTTTCCCCCTTTGAACCTGCTGCTACAGCAGAGTTAAAATTCCTCTAATGGAAAACAGCTTTACTTTTAGCCATAACTTCAACAAGAAGAGTGTCTGAATTGCAGGTCCTTATGGCCATGGAACCCTTCATTATCTTCCATGCGGACAGGATTTCTCTCAGGACTAACCCATCATTTATGCCCAAGGTGGTATCTAGTGTGGCTTTAAACCAATCCATTAATTTGCCATCATTTATGCCCAAGGTGGTATCTAGTGTGGCTTTAAACCAATCCATTAATTTGCCATCATTTATGCCCAAGGTGGTATCTAGTGTGGCTTTAAACCAATCCATTAATTTGCCATAATTTATGCCCAAGGTGGTATCTAGTGTGGCTTTAAACCAATCCATTAATTTGCCAACTTTTTTCCCTAATCCTCAGAATAAAGGGAAAAGGATCCTGCACTCCCTGGACATGCACAGGCAGCTTAGGTTCTATCTGGACAGGACTAAGCCTCTTAGAAAATCTGACCAGCTGCTAGTCAGCTTTGCTGCAGGGGCAGAGGGCAAGGCCATTTCAAAGCAAACCATTTCTAAATGGATAGCACACTGCATCCATTTCCACTACAAATACTATGGGAAACGTACCCCACAGGGGATCAGAACACATTCCACTAGGGCTACATCAACCTCTACAGCATTTCTCAGGGGAGTGCCTACCAGGGACATCCTGGAAGCTGCAACCTGGAGCTCTGTACACACTTTCACCAAGCATTACCACTTACCTATCTATTCTAAAGCCAGAGCTGGATTTGCCACAGCAGTCTTACAGGGCCTGATTGCCAGCCCTAATGCTTAACTACCTCCACCCATCCTCAGCTTTGAGAATCAACCCAAATGTGATGACTGCAACAGTGAAACACAAAGAACATAGTACAGTTGTGTACACTTACCATAAACGTGGATGTTCGAGTGTATTCACTGTTGCAGTCCTGGTTACCCTCCCTCCAGCCCCCTGACTTCTCCTTACTTCTACCGTTCCTTTTTGTTTGGAATTTTTTACATCATTGGTATTTGCTTTTTGCTGGGAGTGTTCCATACCATGTAATTGCTTCCTATTTTGGGGGCTCCTGACATCTGGGGCAAGAAAAACTGATGCAATGGTGTCGGCTGCATGTTTTATACTCCTGACGACCTGATGTCATGGAAGAAGTGACAGCATCCGACGTAGAAATCCCAAAGCTCTGGTATTCAGGCTGACTGAGGGCTACCTGCAGGCAGATAATGAAAATGTGATGACTGCAACAGTGAATACACTCGAAAATCTACATTTATGGTAAGTGTACACAACTGTAGTTAATTAATGGTATTTCTCCTTTAGAAATACAATTATTGCAGCCATAGTTATGGAAAGATAATACTTTTACAAGAAAATTATTTATGGATCTGGTTATGAAATTCATTGGAGAACTGAACATTGAAAACTTATAGGTAGTTTTTTTGAGAGAACGAGAGCTGATGTGAAAAGGTAGAAAATCCTGTAACTGAAATCTGACCAGAAGATTCGGACATTAGATTGCTTTATGTTGCCATTATGATTATGCATATTTCATGCATTTACGCGATGGTGTCCATAAAAATAGCATTCAGGCAATTAAAGACTTAGTCCTAGATTTTGTGTGGAAGGGGATAAACCAAGCGATTCATTAGAGAAGCTAGTTATGTCCATTTATTAGGTCTTTCTGAATCATGGATGTAATTTGCATGCAGTACTCCTATTAATGTTTGCTCAGTTGCAAGCACAGAATTATTGGGCAAGAAGGACTTCAGTCTTGTGCTGGAGATAGTAAAAGCTCAAAAAGATAGGATCCCAGAATGACTTATGGGCTTTAATATTGACAAACAGAAACATTTAGGAGTAGAGCCAACGCTTGTTAATATATACTTATCTAAAAAAAAGAACAAATAACTCCATGTCATTATACAAATAGGATATTCGGAGACAGTACTTACAAAGGAGGAGGCCTTTTGAAGATGAAGTAAGCAACAATGGGATACCTGGCTGGAAATTAAATATTAATATATTTTGAGAGATGGTCACCGATTAGAGGATGAAAGATTGGTGATGGCAGCAAAGAAGGCACAAATAGTGCCATTTGGCCAAACAAAATGTTGGGTGTAATTAAATTAATCCTAGAGGGCAAAATAGACCCAGCAGTTATAAAAGAGATGATTAGTACAGTCTCTAAAGGTGTAAGATATTTGGAAACTAAGAGAAGTAACAGTTGGAGGAAGAAGTGGGAACAGGAACCGAGGAACAGTTTACTGAAAATCACTGGAAAGAAATATGTTGACTAACAAACTATTCAGATAAAAGTAGCGAATTTAGGATTTTCACATGGAAATGTCTCCACAAATATTTCTGAATCCCGGCAAGGCTACAACACATGCATCCTCAGGCAAATGAGTTTTGTTGAAGAAGGTGCTAAACCATATAACCACAGAGTTGTGGAAGAGAAGGTAAAGGATTAGATAAGGATCAACAAAGAGTCATTAGGAAAAGTGGCAGCCATGGGCAGCATTGGAAGGGAAATGGTAAACGGGCAGTAGATACAAATACAAACATACTTTAAAGGCATATAAGGACACTTAGTAGGTGACACAAGTAAGTGATTTATACCTTATAACAGAGAGTTATATCACTAACTATCTCTGAGCTAAAAGACCTGGCAAAATTGTATGGGGTAATTATTGCAAGTTTTTAACCTGTTTATAATAACGTCATAGTTTATAAATAAAAAAAAGTTTCTTTAAAAAATCAATCGGTATGTGTTCTTATTCTGTCTTTGTCCCAAGCCAGATTTTTGTACCTCTGTGCTTTCTGAGAGTATATCTTGTATGGACTCTTACACTTTAAAGCATATGCTTGATAGTTGGTCCCTCACCCTTTTGCTGACTGAGATAGAGGTACAGCTCTAGGTTTATTCACTTGCTCGTTCCCATCCTAAAATTGATAGGGTGCTCTATCAAATGGGCTGTCATCTGTCCACTGCCCCACAAATTCTTTAAATGGTGAAAATTGTTCACATTGTGTCATGTGTTAAACTGGGTATTGTAGCAGCACCTTAGCAAACACTGTTTTTATGTCTGAGTAATGGGATAGTGCTTCCTATCTCCATGACTGCATACTATTTCAGTTACCTTTGGTTTTCATTTTGACCTACATACTGCCCCTTTTCAAGTGTGACCATACTGTCTAAATCTATTATTCCTTTCTGCTCCCTGCTGTGAGTTCAGACAGTGTATTTAATTACCTTAGGTAAATGAGTGACAGAATGCAGTCTCCATCATTCTAACAGACAATTTGTCATACTCCATAGACATAACCTCACTAATAGCATGCTTTTAGGAGAGTATAGTTTTCACAGTTATAACACCATTACTATCACTAGCAGAAAATCTATGTATGTGACAGCCCCTTTTCCATATTTAAAACAAAGTGCGTCTAAAGCTGTTACTTTTTATTTGTTACCAACATTTGACACTGGTTTTACTACAGGTCAAGACTGCTCAGTTCTGTACATTAGTATATAACATAACAGTATTTCCACTACAATCTACAAAACTGTGAGTCTTTAGGGTCAGTTTGACATGTCTATTTTTAAAACAGTAGTACATATATTTTTTAAAACACTAGGTAGATATCTTTTGAATTTGTCACTTGCTGTACATTTATTTGTACTGTGTTGGCCTGCCCCTCAAGATCTAACTATAAATCAGTTTGTTTGTGTCTTTCGGCTTTTCCCGGTTAGGGGTCGCCACAGCGGAACTCCGGTCCGCTAATGATTGGCAGTTGATTTTTACGTACTGGCTTGCCAGGCCTAACACACAACCTTCAACGAAGGTATGCCCATTCACGCATGTCTCCACGCAGAAGACGCTCTAGCTGAGAATCGAACCGGACAGCGTCTTACTGTGAGGCGACAACGCTACCGCAGCACCACCACCGCGGGTCATAATATGTATTATTTTATTACCATAAATATTAATAAGTTACACAATTGTGATCTTACTGTTTTGTTATAGGAAACTAATCTGGCTACAAAACTTTTGAGCATGTCTCTTTGAGATAAAACCAGCTATGGCAAGTATTGCTTTGGTATCTTATTCCTGGTATTCAGTTCCTTATGTCCATGAAGGTTCTCTGTGATTCTTCATTTAACGGGGCTAAGATCCTGAACTAGTCAGCTCAGTCCTAGCCTTTCAAACATTATAAGATATGCCTTGAGGTCCTCTCCCAGGTAAGTTGTTTTAACCATAGCACTGGTTTGAGATGATCATCAATTTAGCTACAATGACCTTCCCTTTCATTGCAGACTATATGGTTAGTAGTAGCTGCTCTACCATGGTCAAACGGGTCTAAATACAAGTATACTCAAAAAAAAATCCCAGCACACATTACAAGACACACTTTCTCTTTGAGGAAATTGCACTCACATTGACAGCAACATGCATAATCTCAAGACTTTGATATTAATTAGTTGTACCAAAATGCCATCTGCAGTCCACCTAAAGAACAGCTGAGACACCAGTCATCCAAAGATTGCAGTTTACCGTATACAAATGAAAGTAAAAGGTACGGTCTTCCAAGCAAAAACAAAGTCTTATATTTTAACTAAGAGCACAGCAAGTACCTTAAAGTCATTCTTGCATTGCTGAGAAAACAGTGTCTTTGGGTAGATCTCTCTGGATTATTTTGTCATGAACAATTTCAAGCTTTTTCCAGGTCTTTCTTTACTGATGTTCATTCTGTCTTCTGCATCTGTTGCTTTGGGCGCAAGGTCCCCTTCCACAAAGGCCAAACATCCTCCGGTTGGGCTTCTCTCAGCTCTCTTTTTATATTGTATTTAATCGCTCATTTAACAAACTTTCCCTTATTAATAGCCATTTAAAGAAACATCACATTATTTACAGTAAACTCTTTCTTCACTGCTATAGACATTATATATTTACAGTGAAATCTTTATAACAGTGCTATAAACTGCTATAAACATTATTTACACAATTCTGAATACATTTGGGTCACATGTACTTTTCCAAATGGTGAAAACCACCATACAGTGTGTGTGTGTGTGTGTGTGTGTGTGTGTGTGTGTGTGTGTGTGTGTGTGTGTGTGTGCACGTGTGTGTATGTGTGTCTTTCTGTTTCCTCTCAATATCAAAAGCCTAGCACTTGCATAAATACTGAAGGCAAGCAAGTCCAACAGCAGATGTATATAGTACAAAAGTAGTACTGCCTAAAAAAAAATTACAATAAAAATTGAATCATCCTTTGATGTGGATATCATGGGAGTGATGCAAATCACCCTGTAAGAGCATACAACATTCCTTCTCAATGGATTTTGAAAGTACAGTGATCCTTTATTTATTTTTGAAAATCTTTATTAATGTGCATTCAGGCCTGTAAATACAGAAAGGTCTGGGGATATCACAAGTCAAAATACAGAAGGAAAAAAGAGATACACTGCTGCCTAAAGAATCCCAGGATGGGATACCATCCCTCCTACCAGCCCTGTTTTAAATTGTTTATTGTCTGTACTTAGGTGTTTAAGTGGGAAATTGGAGTGATCCAAAGGGCTTTTTTAATCTCGACTTTTTCAATAGGCAAGATGAAATATAGGAATTATACATATCATTTTAAGTGTAAGTTCCTGTCAGAGCCAAAATTCATTATAATCTATATCTATAAAGGGTAAAAGAGTCACACAGACAAGCCATTCAGTAAAAACTGCAAGAAAAATACAGCTACACTACTTGAGTTTTCACTTTGTAAAACCTTAAGACTCCAGTAATTTAGGCTCATAGGATATATGCAAATGGCAACTTAAAGACATAGAGTTTCAGCTACCTGTCTTCTGAATGCCCATGACTTGTTTTTACTTTTTAAATCTTTACAGGTACATTCAGGCCAATAAAGCCAAACCCCACTAGCTGTGGAGATGCTTTTTTGGCCTTTTTTAGTGACCTCATCAGGTCAGCATGACATGTATATATTTTAATTAATACATGCGGGGGTTACATATACACAGTTAAGGTAGACTGACAGTACTGTAAGTAGTAAATATGACAAGAAATACAAGAAATAAAAATTATGTTGAATGAATACTTTACGTAAAATGACAAATTCCAAGAAGATTACTTGGTTTCCCAATATCCAGACAGTCCAAATTCAGGATTTTCT
This sequence comes from Protopterus annectens, assembly GCF_019279795.1. Classification (NCBI taxonomy): domain Eukaryota; kingdom Metazoa; phylum Chordata; order Ceratodontiformes; family Protopteridae; genus Protopterus; species Protopterus annectens. The sequence goes on from NC_056750.1 coordinate 298,055,356, forward strand.
GGTAGTTTATCAGAATAATATAAAATATTAAATCTGATGTTGTCATTTTCATTCATTCCTCAACAATTGGGTTCAGATCCGACCCTTGGATCCAACTGGGCCGCTTTTGCAGCTCACGGAACAGTGAAAAGCTCTCAAGCTCCACTCCTACCCATAATGCATTAGTCCCCTACCATACCCCAGATCTCGTTTGCAGCCTTCACATACAGATGTGGTTGCAGTTAGCTCTCGAGCTTTGCTGTAGTTGTGAGTAAAAAAGATTTAATAAATTTTTCCTTTTATCCTCTTTCTATAATAGCCCTCTGTTTAACCTTTCTACACGATTTAGTGCAAGTTTTATTACAATTGTTGGTATTTTCTTGTCCTTCTTTCCCGTCATACCTTAGCAGTAGTTTCTGTTACCATCATTGGTAATTTTCCCTTTAACATTTCCTTATTTCCAAAAAAAAAAAAAAAAACCTTTCCATTGTGTAGCATTTCAGATATATATTATTGGAATGGCTGAAAAACCATCAGGTTTTAAAAAATGCAAGGGATGTGGCCACAAGATACCATTGTCAGATGCACATGATTCGTGCATTTGCTGTCTAAGCTTTGCTCATTTGGACATGTCCTGTGATATTTGAAAGGCCTGTAATCCATGGGCTTTGGTGGATTGGAAAATAAGTTTATTTTCCAGGGTTTACTTCCTTCCACTTCTCAGATAATACCTGGATGTCAATCCCCTTAAAAAACAGAGAGAGAAAAGAGGCAAAGAAGCATCATTTAGACCCTTCCAGATCTTCTGCTCTGAGCTTGGCTATGGGTGCAGAACTACCTCAAAAATTACCTAAACTATCAGATCTGACTTCATCAGGTCTGAAGGAGAAACACTCGGATCCTGCCACTCCTGATGCCAAATCTACGTCATCTGATCTGGCCTAGTCGGATCCAAAAAAGCTTTCTTGGACCCGATATGTTAATCTCTGGATCCTGTCCCCTCCCGTTTCCCATCCCTGTTCCTGGAGAGAAACCACCACTCCAGAACCTCATCTATTGCATCATTTTCTCAGTCCTCCAAAGGTTATGACCAAAGCGGATGTGGATAGGATGATGAGGAAATTTATTGCCCCAATTTTGTCTCCTCCTCCAATCTGACCATTAGTTTTGGAGCAGTTGGAACTGAGAATCCCAGATCTATCCATATCAGATCAGAAGTTCTTTGTATCTTCTACTCCTGTACTGTCACTGAGTGGACTGGCTCCGAGTATGTCTGAGCCAGATTACTCTAGGAGGTGTAGCTTTGGCATGGATCCAAGGTATTACAGTGGTATTAGAGTGGACTACGAGATTGTCAAAGCTACCTCTGCCCCTTGGAGCCTCGGCCCTTAACAGCTCAGCTTTGACCCCTGCTTTGAGTGGTTTGCCTTCAGGTCAGAAGGAGTCGACAGTTCCGAAGCACGTCTTCTCATAGTCCTTGGTGTCTTTCACCCAGGGGAGTTCTGCCTTTGATAAAGTGGAGAGAGAGTTTTCTCTGCTCCTAGAGAAAGGACACATCTACCTTCCTCAGCTTCCACTTCCCAGACCCACGTGTCTTTACTTCAAGAGCCTCAACATCCTACTGCACAAGGACACCTTGCTCACTGTCTCCAGGATATCCCTCAGGGTATATTGATTTCTTTTGATACTTCTCTGGAACACCCCACTGAAGAAGTCCGTAGGAAGAGAAAGTGTAAAAGGAGGCATATGGACAAGAGTCTGTCATGGAAGATACTGACTTTGATGAGGGAGGATGGTCCACAAGATCACCACCTGATGATGTCTCTAAAGGCGACATCCTAGAGATCCTAAAACAAAGAAGTGGTTGGTCAACCAACAACCCTTCCCAAGAGGAATCTGTATTCCTGGAAGCCTTTGGGTCAGGATCACTACCTACTGGGTGACTCCACTTGACAATGAGCTCATTGATTTGATCTCTCGGAAAGCATGGAAGGAACCTGACTCAGATAAGCCAATCTCCAAAAGGCCAGTCAAGATTCTGACACCCTCCCAGGATAGAGATTTTGTGTAAATATTGGAAGAGCATTGCACCACAAATGTTAGTATTTAGTCTGTGCTTTCAAACTTACTAAACAATCAAGATGATGAAAAAGCAGCTTCAAAGCAACAGCTTCAGTAACAGGCTTTGGCCATACTAAATCCACAATATATGAAACATAGAGCTTTGCTGTTGTAAAAGTCAAATGGCGTTATAATTCCACAGCTTTAAAACAGGTAGATATCATAAAAACATAAAAGTGAAGCCCCTTCTGATGTAAACAACGGACAAGCGCTTTCAGCTTTTTCAAGCCTTCTTCAGATCCAAATAGGTAAGCAGGGTTCAGTATTTAAAAGCTAGTATCATCCAATGAAACAACCTACAGTGAGTGACGAGTATTAACCAATCAAGTTAGTCCATTGGTACACACCTCCATAGCATTCAGACGAACATGAAATTAAAACTCTTTATTTAAAACTTTTTGTTTAAAATATAACATGACAGTTTGACATTTGTTTGGACAGACTCAAGCATGTTTTCAGATGGGATAATAGTAAAATCTTTTCAGTGGGTTCTAGTTAAAAAAACGAGCTCTACATAAAAGCCAAGATTTGAGAGAGAAAAAATGAAAATAAATAGAAAAGGCCATTTAGAGTGCTCCTTTTTATTTCATTTCGACAGTTTCTTTAGGATATCAGGGCCTAAATCAACATACCTTAAGGTTTTGGCATGGAAAGCAAATCATGAGTAAGCATAACTCATTACTCGTTTATTTTTAAGAAAGGGTTTTAAGGGAACACAGACATTAAGGCCAGGGGGGCTATCTGCCCTCAGCCACATTATCCATTTAGCTTCCTCTCTCTCTCAGTCAGATTGGTCAGGTCTCCTTCTCTGGAAGTAAAATGTATCTTGGAAATGACCATGAAAACAAAGATATGTCTTTCATGCTCACATAAATGAAGGAAAAGAGAATTCGTTTCCTTTCGGTTACGTATATCAGAATGATGTTTGATAATTCTTTCCTTTAGCTTCATATTAGTTTTCCCAACATTTTTGGAGTAAACGAGTACCTGTGGACGCTATGCTCATAGCGGTGGCCACAAAGAAGGAACTTGTGGAACAAAGTTCCTCTGTTCATCCTCATAACAGGGAGTCTAGCGTGATGGACAAATTTGGGAAGTCTGTGTATACTTCAGCAACCATGCACTTTGATCACTATACTATGTGGCACACTTTACTAGACTTCAGAGGGATTTGATTAATCCCTCTCAGTGACAGTTACTTCTGAGGCAGAAAGTTCTGTTGCCTCACAGTTGGCTACCCTACAGTCCATTTCGAAATCATCCATGAGGCTCATTTCACATGCAGCTGAAGGTTTCTCAAGGATGGTGGGTTCAGGCATTTTCACTAGGAGGCATACCTGGATGGCCTGTGTTCACTATTTGATCCCAAGGTTAAAGACACACTATTGAGGTGTGAGCAGGAAGGTAAAACCCCGTCTGTTTGGGCGTATTTTTTTCAACCCATCAAAGGACCTTTTCCAGGAATCAATGAGGTGGTCGACAAATGTGGTTCAAAAAGTCCCAGGGTCCCTTCCAAGATACACACGGACATAGTTCCCCCAGAGGCAGAGGGAGGAACTCTAATGGAAGATGCCTTCCACGTGGCAAAGTCAGAGCACAGAACCAAGGATCTAGATGTACCTTCTCTGACAGAGCCTACCAGTGCTCCTGAAAGGAGGCCTGATTGTCCACCTCTGGAGGCAGCTGGGGGTCATTTATCCCTGCACCAGAGAGCCTGGCTACAGAGTACAAAAGATCATGGGTGGAGAGGATTATTTCCAGAGGTTATATAATTCCATTTTTCCTTCCTCCTTCCTGTACAGTAAACAAAATTCCAGATGTTCCATCCAGTCAAAGGAAAGCAGCAGCACTAGAAATAAAAAAGCTGCTGGAGTCATCCAAGAGCCCCCCCCCCCCTGCAGACTGGAAAGAGTCCGGAACTTACTCAAGATTCTTTTTAGTGCCAAAGAAAACAGGGTACTGGAGACCAGTGTTGGATCTTAGCAATCTGAACAAGTCAGTTCAATATGCAAAGTTCTGAATAGTCACAGTTCAGTCCATTCCGCCATTTCTGCACCAGGACGATTGTATGTGCTCAGTAGACCTTCAAGATGCATACTATCATATCAAAATGAACAAGCAATCCAGAAGATGCTTATACTTCCGGCTAGGACCCAGTAATTACCAGTTCAGAGCTCTGCTGTTTGATCTCACCACAAACCCCCAGGGTTTTCACAAAATGCATGGCAGTGGAAGCAGCTCATTTGAGACTGCAAGGATTGCAGGTGTTTCCATATTTGGATGACTGGCTCATAACTTCTACCAGGCATCAGTTGATCAAAGTATGAGATCATATACTCCAGTTATGCTCTCAACTAAGCCTTACTATCTTATCACAACAAATCTCAACTAACTCCAACTTGGATATTGCAGTTCACAGGGGCTTTGTTCAACACGTCTTCCTTGACAGCCTCTCTTCCTCTTTCAAGGGTTCAAACGATACCATTCCAGGTCAAAAGATTATTCAAAATTCTTCTGTCTCAGCTCAAATGATCCTTCAAGCATTGGGGTCAATGTCTGCTGCAATAGTTCATATTCCTTTAGCAAAATATCAGATGAGAATCTTTCAGGGGACACTAGCAACTCAGTGGTCCATTCTCCAACAGTCTTTATCCACCCATATCAAGATAAGTCAGGCATACAAAAATTACCTCCTTTGATGGATTTTCTCTGATCAAGTTCTTCAAGGTCACCCCTTCACTTTTCCTTGGCCCAAGGCTAATGACTATGGATGCCCCCCAAATTGGGTGGGGGGCACTTCTTGGGAAAGACCGTCCAAGGCACATGGTCTGCAAAGAATCCATTATGAATGTAAGTGTCCTAGAATTGAGAGCTGTACTCCTAGCATTGCAGGCCTTTCAAGACACTCTCCTTTGCAGGACCATTGCGATTTAGACAATGTCAGTGGCCTTCTACATCAACAAGCAAGGAGGAACCAAATCTTACTCCCTTTGTCGAGAAGCTTTGAGAGTTTAGCAGAAAGCAATCTCGTACAATCGATTTGTGACAGCAGTGCACATCACAAGGAAATCCAGCATGATAGCAGACAAGTTGAGCAAGCCCATTCTAATGCCTCACTAGTGGTCTCTCAACATAAGAGGTGGAAAGGATTTTCCATCAACGAGGTTAACCTTGCTGTGATCATTTTGCATCTCCCCTCAACAAGTGCAGCAGGTTCTTTGCCCTGATGCACCATATGGGAATCACTGAGAGACATTCTAGTCCACAGTTGGTCCTCCAGTCTCCTCTATGCCTTCCCCCAGTACCTCTGATCGCCCAAATTTCTTCAGAAAGCATCACGATTGAAGAGTGAAGTCATCCTCATCACCCCTTATTGGAGTCATCAGATTGGGTTTTCCTTTCTTTGGCATAATCTCTTTCACCAACATTGGACTAGGTATCCAACTCCAGACCTTCTGTCTCACCTGACAGACTCCCCTGGACATTCTAGGCCTAAAGCTGACCGCATGGTTTCTCCAATTTCACATATAGCTGGACAGCATAGGCTGTCCTCTCCTGTCCGTCACATTCTATTATCTTCCCACAAAGCTTTCACTAGAAAATTTTACAAAAGCAAATGGAAAAGTTTTTTTTTTTTTTTTGGCACAACAAAAATATACTGATCCCTTTTCCACACCAATTCCAAATTTTCTGGAGTTCTAACCTGCAGTTTTTAAAGAGGGAGCTAGTTCTTTAACTGTTAAGGTACAACTAGCTGCCATTTCTAATTTTTACATAGCAGTCAATAATTCATCTTTAGCCTCTTCCAAACTTTGTAAGGCTTTTATAAGGGGTATCTTTCTTCTCAGACCTCCTTTTAAAGATCCCACTCCCTGTGGGATTTGAGTTTGGTGTTACAATATTTGACCTAATCCCCGTTTGCGCTCCCTGTGGGATTTGAGTTTGGTGTTAACAATAGTTGACCTAATCCCTGTTTGAACCACCAGGCAAGTGTGAACTAAAATGTTTAACTTGGAAAAATGTCTTTTAAGTGGCCATTACCTCTGCTAGAACAGTCTCAGAAATTCAAGCCCTATCTTCTAAGCTTCCTTATCTGATTTTTCATAAGGATAGGGTATCCTTAAAAAAAACAATCCTTCCTTCCTAAGGTGGTGTCAGAATCCAATATCAGTCAAACTATTAACCTCCTTGTCTTCTTTCCAAATTTTTCAAAAAAAGGAAGTAGAGTGCATGTTGAACTTGTTTAATGTCAGCAGACAGGTTTTTATCTTCATAGGACAAAAGGTTTCAGGAAATCAGATCAATTATTTGTCTTCTTTTTGGTCTCAAAATTGGGCAAACCAGTTACCAAAGTAACCTTAACCAAATGGTTAACAGATTGTATTTCCTTTGTTTAGAACAAATTGGCATTGTTTTTGCCAAAACCTCTAAAAGCTCATTCCACATGGTCTATGGCAACTTCTTCAGTATTTCGATCCAGATCTTCCATGGATGACATTTGTGTAGCTGCAACTTGGGCTAACCTTCATTAATTTATTGCTCATTACAAATTAGATCTGGTCTGTAGGGCACAGCAGCCTTCAGCTCAGTTGATGCTTAGGAATGTCCTTCCTTAGTGTCCTTCAGGAATTGAGGTAGCTGGGGAATCTGTCCCAGTTTTTGAGGAATGAATGAAAATGACAACATCAGATAAAGAAGTTATTTACTTACCATAATGTTCCATCTGTGTTGTCCATTTTCATTCTTCCTCAACTTCCCTCCCTCCAACCCCTACCAATTTAACTTCTGGAAGGATCAGAAGATGCCAAAGGAACCAATGTTCCTTTGTTTGAATCTCCAGATATTGGTATAGATAAATCTCCTTTATTCAGTAAAGTCAGCAAACAAGATCTGAGGTATGGTAGGGGATTAATGCATTATGGGTAGGACAGAAGCTCAACAGCTTTCAGTGTCCCATGAGCTGTAAAAGCAGCCAAGTTGGATCCAAACCCAATCATTGCAGAAGAATGAAAATGGACAATACAGATGGAATGTTATGGTAAGTACATAACATCTCTTTTATATATGGGGCAGTACGCTGTATGTTTTGTTAGAAAGTGGGCTTTGTGGAGAATTAAATTCCACTGAGCAGTCAATGTTCTTCTGTTTATGGCCCAGCAATTATAAAAACAATTTAATTTCAACTATTTTCTCTGAATTTTTTTCCCGTTAACCTTCTGTGTTCCAGTTTCCATTAAACGTATACATCTAAACAGTCACAACAGTGCAGGTACATTCCTGTTCTATTCCAATAGGGCATGCTGTGGATACATTTTAGCTCAGTACTTTACACACACTTCTGTATAAATCATATCAGTATTCACAATGACACAGACTTATTTACAAAATTGCTGATAGCTGGGCTGTCAGTGTGACACCCCCCCTCCCCCGAAAACTCAAGCTACTTTTTCAAGTGACCCATGAGAAACTCTGCTTGAGAGGGTCAGCCTATCTGGGAAATACCTTACCCCATTCCCTGCCTTGACAGCCCATCTGTGTTGGCATTGCTAATGCCACTGTGGTGCTGCACTGTCATATCATATGCCTGCAACTCTAGGCTCCACCTTACTAACTTGGCATTTTACTGGCTGGCTCAATGTAACCATGTTAAGGGATTGTGGTCTGTAACTTCAGTGAATTTCCTTCCATACAGATAAGGCTGAAGTTTCTGCAGTGCCCACATTATGGCTCGATATTCCTTTTCTACAACTGCATAGCATTCTTCCCTGGGTTGGAGCCTGTGACTGAGATATGCCAGTCTTCTCCCTCTGAGGAAACCTGGCTGAGTACAGCCCCCACCCCATGGTTTGAAGCATCCACCTGCACAACAAATTCTTTGCTGTAATCTGACTGGGTAATACAGGGGGTCCTCCCAAAGCTCCTTTAAGCTTCTGGAATGCCTGCTCACATGCTGTGGTCCACACTACTTTATCTGGCTTGTTTTTCCTTGTCAGGTCTGTAAGGGAGGCAGCTATGGTACTATAATTGGGGACAAACTTTCTGTAGTACTCTGCTGTCCCTAAGAATGCCCTCACCTGCTTTTTGGTAACAGGCACAGGCCATGCCAGAATGGCTTCCACTTTGGCAAGTTCTGGCCTGATCTTACCACTCCCCCTTCCATGTCCCAGGTAGGAGATGTCTGCCATACCCACCTGACATTTGCTGAACTTAATGGTCAACCCTGCCCTCTGTAGTCTGCCCAGCACCTCCCTGACCTGCTGAAGGTGCTCTTGCCAGGAATGGTGGTAGAAGGAAATATTATCTAGGTAAGCAGGGGCAAAATCTCCTGCTCCTGCTAGGATACAATCTGCCAGCCTCTGGAAAGTTGCTGGGGCATTTTTCATCTCAAAGGGCATCTTCGTGAACTCATACAAGCCAAAATGAGTCACAAAGGCTGACCTCTTTCTAGCACTGGGAGTCAAGGTCACCTGCCAGTAAGACTTGGTAAGATCAATAGTGGTAAGATACTGAGCTGCACCCAGCTGCTCCAGGGCTTCATCTGTCTTAGGCATGGGGGTAAGCATCTGACTCTGTGTGACTATTTAATTTCCTGTAGTCCACAAAGAACCTGGTGCTGCCATCCTTCTTTGGTACCAGCACCACTTGGGAGGCCCAAAGACTGCTGAACTCCTGGATTACCCCTAGTTCCAACATTTCCTGTATCTCCTCCCTCAGAGTCTGTTTGACTCTCTCAGGCACCCTATAAGAGGCCTGCTTAATAGGCCTTTGGGATCATGTATCCACATGGTACTGCAACAGATGGGTGTACCCTGGTTTCCCAGTGAACATGTCCCCAAATTCCTGTAACACTGCTCGGATTTCTCGAACCAGGGTAGGGGATAGTTGCTGGGACATTGCTACCCCTACCACTAAGGTGTCAGTCCAAGCCTCACTGAGGAGGTCAGGCACCAGATCCCCACAGAGTCCTCCTGCCATCCACTGCAAATACTCAGCACAAGGGCCTCTCTATCATGGTAAGGTTTCATCATGTTAACATGGTACAACTTATGCCCCTGCCTCCTGCCCAGCAGTTCTATCATGTAGTTGGCATCACTGACCTTCCTTACCACTCTGTAGGGTCCCTCCCAAGCTGCCTGCAGCTTGTTGTGTCTGGCAGGAATGAGAACCATTACCTGCTGCCCTATAGCATACTCTCTGGCTCGAGCATTCCAGTCATACCAGACCTTTTTCTGCTGTTGGGCTTATGCCATGTTCTCTTGGGCCAAGACCATGAGCCCCTGAGCCTTGGCCTGAGGATTAGGACATATGCCACAACAGATTCTTTGTGGGATTCACACGCACCCTCCCACTCATCTCAAATCAAATCTAGAGGTCCTCTCACCCTCTGCCCATACAGCAACTCAAACGGTGAAAAACCTGTCGATTCCTGGGGCACCTCTCTGTAAGCAAACAACAGACGGGGCAAATATTTGTCCCACTCCCTCTTAAACTGGTCTGCAAATGTCCACAGCATCATCTTGAGTGTAGCGTTTAACCTCTCCACAAGACCATTAGTGTGGGAATGGTAGGGGGTGGTCTGTAGGTGCTTCACCCCACAATGCTTCCACGTACAAGCCAGCAGGTCTGACATGAAATTGGCACCTCTGTCAGTCAGTATTTCTTTTTGGAAACCTACCCTGCTGAAAATCTCTAACAAAGAATTTGCCACCTTTTCTGCCTCAATGGGGGACAATGCCACTGCCTCAGGGTATCTGGTAGCATAATTTACTGCCACTAGGATATACTTCTTCTCTGTGGAACTCTGGGTACTCAAGAGGCCCCACAATATCCATAGCTACCATCTGAAATGGCTCCTCAGTCACAGGCAAAGGCATCCAATGAGCTTTCACCATGTCTCCTCCCTTGCCTACCTTTTGGCACTGCTCACATTCCTGAAGTACCATATTACATCTTTGGAAATACCAGGCCAATAAAAGTTCTGCATAATACGTCTCTTTGTACGCTTTATGCCCATATGACCTGCCAAGGGAATGTCATGGGCTATGGCTAGAAGTGCCAGACAGTAGGCTCTGGGCACTACCAACTGCTGTACTCTCTCGCCCTGTAGCCCTCCCTCAGGGGTCCAGTCTCTATACAGTAACCCTTTATCCCAGTACACAGATTCCTCTTTTCCTTGAGAATCAGGTGCCTCACTGGCTACCTCCTTCAGGCCTTGTAATGTAGGATCTGAGAACTGAGCCTGTGTCAACTCTTTCTTTGTAACATTTCCCAGCTCCCCTTCCACAGGAACTCTGGTATTCCCTGACAGCAGTGCCTCACTGCCAGTCTGGGTACTACTACTCACCTCTGCCCTTGCAGTCACTCTGTCCAAGGGAACATCAATACCTACAAGCAGCTGTGGTTCAACTTCAGTCTCGCTGCTCAACGGTAGCTCCCTCCCGGAAGTAACCAATTCACCAGTCCTGGCTGCAAGTATGCTGTCTGCATGGGTCTTCCCCAGGCTACCAGACCCACATGCTTGTCTCCAAGCCTGACTGTGTGTCACTGCATGCACACAAAGTACTGCATTATCAAAATCATTCCCTATCAGGACATCTGCAGTGATATCCTCAAACACACCTACTTGCTGGCTTCCTTTTCCACCCTCCCAGTCAAGGTGAACCCTAGCCAAAGATATTTGGAATGGGGTCCCTCCTAAAGCTCTTACTGGAATAGACTTCCCAAGCAAGTACTCCTTGTGTTTAACCATTGCAGGCTTCACAAAGGTTAGGTTAGAGGCCATGTCTCTTAGGAATGGCCTCTTTCCCATTTACTAAGATAGTATATAACCTCTTGTGGTAGTTTGGCACCCTTGTTGTCTCAAGACAACTTACTGCTGGCATTCTGTCATTCCCACTTACTGGCCCTCCCACCTTTTGTTTCCCCTTGCCTCCATGGACATTTATGCTACATGGCCCCACTGGTTGCATTTAAAACATTTAACCCTTGGTCCTGGGCATGTACCTGGACTAGTGGCTTCCCCTGCTACTGGCAGACTCTGTTGGGGAAGTTTGAGCTGCCCACCATGGGTTCCCTTCGACCCATGAGCAGCACTGGGTGTCTCTTTCCTGTGCACTGATGCCCTGCTTGCTAGATATAGGTCTCCCTTCTTCCCCAACTAATCTGCAGTATTGCATTGTCTATCAGCTAACCAGATTCTCATGTCATCAGGCAAAGTGCTAAGGGCTTGTTCCCTCACCAAAAGGTCTGCCAGCCCTTCAAAAGTGGTGACTTGACATCCACTCACCTACCTCTGAAAATAAGTGCTTAGTTCAGCAACATATTCACACACACTTTCATCAGCCTTGCATCTATGCTCACAAAACTTTTTCCTACAAGCTTCAAGTGTTAACTTAAAGCATTCTAAAAGACAGTTTTTACAGTATTATAATTTAAGCAATCAGTATCAGACAATTTAGAAATAGCAGTTACAGCTTTACCATGGAGTAAGGGGATCAAGAACTGCGCCCAGAGCCCTTAGTCAACATTATACTGTTTACATACCCTTTCAAACATATGAATGAAACTATCAAAATTATCCCCCTCTGTAAATTGTGGAAGAAATGTATTGACCTTTGCTGCTTCTGGGGTTCAGTTACTCCCTTCTCCATTACCTCCATGACCCTGGAGAAGAGTCAGCATATCCTTTTCATGTTGCCTCTGCCTCTCATTCTCTTCAACTTCCAGACATCTCAATCTCTCTGCTGCTTCTAATTACATTTGTTTTTCCTGCCACAATGTCTCTGCTGATTCTATTTTCAACCATTTGGCTTCCAGTTTGTCTCTTTAACTCCAAATGGATTTTAAGTCCTTTGTGGAAAGGTTGAACTGTCCATTTTCTGAGAGTTGTACATCTCCAAGGCCAGCCTGGTTTTCCTCCTGATATCTGGTCTGTGATACAGCTGTGCCCAAGGCTACAGTCATTTCTGCCTTAGTCAGGTTGGCATGCATCAGTCCTTTAGCCTTGCACATCTCAGCCAAATGGCTCCTCGTCAGCTTGCCATACTGCTCTGTTGACATGCTTGCCTGCTCTCCCTGACTAAGCTCACAAAAAAATAAATAAATACATAAATAAAATAATTGTGATATGAAACTCTGAATGTTCACTGTGTGGGTGATTGTGAGTACAGACACCTTCCTTAGTTGACTACTGTTTACAGGCTACAGAAATTCAATATCCACACCACTGAATCCTAATATGCAGATCACCACTACAAGCCAGTTAATATGTGATGCGGCTATCCCACCACTGCCAACCAATTAATATGTGACACCCCAGCACTGGCCCAGTAATGAAGGAGCCTCAATCCTCATCACTGGTAACAGTGAGGGGCGTACAGACTTGGAGGATGTCAACTACACACACAGTAAAGTGCAATTTCCCTTAAGAGCACACAGAGATCACAGTCTGTCTGGGGCTGGGTTCTCCCTCTTTCTCCAGATCCCAAAATAAGACTCCCCACTGGAACAGCTGTGGGTTAAGATCTCAGCTGAGTGGCCAAACCAAGATCTCCAGTACCCTCTCTGTCCAACCAGTGCTTCATGTCCCTGCCCAAGTAGCTGACACACACACTCCTTGAGATTTGATTTATACACACACACACACATATACACACACACACACACACACACACACACACACACACACACACACACACACACACACACACACACCTGGGGAAGGCTGGCACAGGTTTACCAACTATGCCCCCTTCTGCCCAGACTATAACGTAGATACGACTGCCACTAGCCAACTCTTATCAGCTATTTTAAGGCCCTTAACAAAGGGTGTCCAATCTTAATGTGTAATGTTACTATTAATCCAAATGGTAGTCTGACCAAGAGCAAGGCTATTTAGAAGTGGCCTGTACAGTGTCAGCATATATATATGCAAGTACTCTAAGCGCTTAAATATCTCTAAACAGACCAGTCACAATTAAAAGGTTTAAATATATTTAATAATAAATAATAAAAGAACAAGACAATATTTGGTAAGTAATCATTTACATCAGAGTTCAAAATCAGAGGAAATATTTAAAACATTACAGGACAGTCCCAAATAAATAAAGAAAACATCTAAGCTACACTTTACTATATTCCTGTCTGAATCTAAAAGTTACTATGCCCTAAAAAACTTAGTTACAGCAAGGCAAGTGCAGATGTGGTGATTAGTGGATGTTCTTGTTAGGTCAAAGACAAATTACAAAATGCACAGTTTCTCTCTGAGAGAGTTCTTAAATTAATATCAAATATTACTGCTGGCTTAGCTTAGATGACATCACCTTTTGTCACCTGACTTTAATTCCCAAGCTAAACCCCCTTTTGTCAGGACTAAGAATTTAGCATCTCCCTGTGAAAAATACATATCTCTTAGATCTTTTCAGATCCTGGAAGTCATAAAACAATAAAACACTTCTACATCTCAAACCTAGTAATTACTTCACTTTCAAGACAATAAAAAAACTTCCAGCTCTAGACATTGTGTCTGCTACTGTACTGAAACTGAGAGATAACATCTTCTGTTTATGGCCCAGCAGTTATAAAACAATTTAATTTCAACTATTTTCTCTGAATTTTTTTCAAGTTCACCGCCTGTGTTCCAGTTTCTATTAAACATATACATCTAAGTTATCACAACAGTGCAAGCGCATTCCTGTTCTATTCCAGTAGGGCATGCTGTGGTTACATTTTAGCTCAGTACTTTACACACACTTCTGTATAAATCATATCAGTATTCACAATAACATAGAATTATTCACACAATTCCAGATAGCTGGGCTGGCAGTGTGACAGCTGTAGTGACAGATTGCAGCTTTTTGGAGGAAGAATAGCCAATGACCTCAACTAGAATTTACTAGATCATGTAATGATCACGTGAGTGAGAAACCGAGTTTCTTTTTGAGTTGAAGTGCCATTAATGCATAGTCACTTAGACTGATATGTTTTAATGAAAAATAGATACAGCAGTTCTACCGAGCAATGCTATAAATAGGAAACATTTGAGAGCTGTGGCAGCGCATGTCAAAATGCAGTGCCCTGCAGCAGATGTGTACGTTCAGTTGTAAGTGCAAAGAAAGACCATCACAGTTCATGATAGTCAAAAGAAACACCAAATATTGATGATGCACTTCTTTTTTTTTTTTTTTAACACTTGACTTTTTTTAATGATACATACACACACACACACACACACACACACACACACACACACATATATATATATATATATATATATATATATATATATATATATATATATATATAGGTTTGGGTGTGTTCTACATGAACTACAGAGTGAATTGGCACCTCACCTCTGTGCCCTGTTCAATCATCACCTCAGGCTTTGTCCTTACCAAATGGCACACTGCTACAGTCATCCCTCTCCACAAAGGAGGAGCGACTACAGACCCTGGGAACTATCGCCCCATTAGCCTGAGGAGTCTGATATGCAAAGCTATCAAACGCATCATCATGGACCTAATAAACAAGGATATAGGGAATCTCCAAACTCTGGATCCCACATAGTTTGGTTTTGTGAGGGGTAGATCAAGCCTGCTCAACCTGGTCGACTTCTTTGAGTCAGTCACCAGAGCTGTAGATTAAGGCAAGGTGGTTCATACAGCCTACCTTGATCTGGCCAAGGCCTTTGATACCATTCTCCACTCGGGAATCATCGAAAAACTCACTAAGTTAGGCATCAACCCCTATATCACTAGGTGGGTTGCAAACTGGCTCACAGATAGAACCCATCGTGTGAAAGTAGCTGACTCCAAGTCAAACTGCCAACCAGTCACGAGTGGAGTCCTACAGGGTTCAGTCCTGGGACCTTCTCCTGTTGTGTATCTACTTCTCTGAAGTCCAGGCCAACACGAATGGACTCTGGCTGACAAAGTTCACAGACGATTGTAAGTTGGGAGCGATAATTAACTCCTCAAGTCATGTTGACATCCTATAGAAAGACCTCACTGAGACCGACTGGTGTCAGATCCATGGTCTTAAGCTCAATGCCAAAAAATGTGTCATCATCCCCTTTGGGAAGAACCCAGTTCCCATGAATTACTACATCGATGGTAGTCCACTGAACACAGAAGGTGTCATAAGAGATCTGGGAACACTGGTTGAGAGCAACCTCTCTTTTGACCACTACATTGCCACTGTGGTCAGAAAGTCCTTCTATGTGGCACATCTCATTGCTAAGGGTTTTGCATCCAGGAAGAAAGAGGTCATTGTCTCCCTCTACTCTTCCCTCAGGCCAGTCATCAAGTACAATGCCCCATTTGGCATGTACCTCATTAGACTCCTGAAACAACTGGAGAGGCCGCAAAAGTACCTCACAAAGAGGATCCTAGGCCTTAAAAACTTGTCCTATATGGACAGACTCAAAAAAACTCCAACTATTCTCTGTCTCATATCGCCTACTTAGAGGCGATCTCTGTTTGACTTGCAAAGCCACATCTGACCCAGCTCTGTTAGAAATGCTGCATCTAAAGCAATCTCAATCCCTCCGCATTACATGCTCCAGAGACCTCAATCTCATTACCACAATCAACAGAACAAGCTGGTGAGACAGATTCATAACACAGAGATTGCCCATGCTATGGAATATAATTCCTGTACATGTCAAGCGGAGCACCTCACTGGCCCTCTTCAAGAGAAATCTTGATGAGTGGATGGGAAATAGAAGATTCAACCCATATATATATATATATATATATATATATATATATATATATATATATATAGGTTTACTATTACAATGTCGATGTAGCATTGTACGGCAATGAACTATTTGAACTACAGATGTTCGAATAGTTCATATGTGTGCAAGCTACATAATCAAACGTTATATTTGCGAATGTACTGTGCATTCGTAAATATGAATGTTCAATTATGTACAGGGATCACGGTACAGTCCGGTAAGGGAAAAACATCCCTTTTCTCACTGTAGTGCAATCTC
Organism: Protopterus annectens; assembly: GCF_019279795.1. Lineage (NCBI taxonomy): Eukaryota > Metazoa > Chordata > Ceratodontiformes > Protopteridae > Protopterus > Protopterus annectens. The sequence continues at coordinate 298,071,452 of NC_056750.1, forward strand.
GGAATTTGAATATATAGTTGGGGGGCGCAGGGGGGCTTGCCCCCCTGCATAAACGAGATGTTGGGTGTACTAGCTAGGGAGTTAGGGCAAGGGTAGAATTGCTGTTAAGTGCCATAAAATGTCGTGTTTGACATTTTCAGCATTAACAGCTGATTTTCTACATTAGGGCCATTAGGTAATGTGTACTTTCGGTGAAACAGTTCACTGTTAAGTACCGTTTTTTTTTTTACTTCGATATTTTAATAGTAAACCAAATATATATATTGGGTATGGTTCCATGCTCTGTGGTCAAATAGTACGTATTTTGGTGTACTGTGAGTATGCAGGTTGTCAAAATTTGAGCTGTGCAAATATTATGTATGTTGATATGTGGTCTTCACAGAATGGAGTAATGTGCATGTGCAGTTCAGTTTTAGAGGATAAAAGTGTGTGTGCAGTAGTGTATATGGCTATAGTGTAAGGGCAAGGGGACAAGTTTAGTGGCATATTGATGTATGTCATATTTAGTGATAATGTTATGGAAAGGATTTTTCTCAGGAATGGTCTATAAACCCCCCTGTAAACCTTACTAATACCTGCCAAACCTAATCCTAAACCTTCACCTTAACTTTAGAAAAAAATTAGAAAATCCCCTTCTATAACACTATCACTAATCAGACAAATTTAATTTTACTTGTAAGATCGCAAAAGGAAGAATCTTTTCCTTTTGGGATCTTTTTGTTTTTCGATATATTTGTTTTTTGGGGAATGTGTGTTTCAAAACATAGGCATCCCTCACAACTGAGTCAGTGTTTTTGTCCATAGGTGCTGCACCCTTGGATATACATCCTAACATAGCCCTTGCTTCCATCTTCTCATACTCAGATTAATATCCATGCCTTGTGTAATAAAAACTTTCACATTCTTTATTCTGCTCCAGGTTGAAAAACTGACCCCCCCTTGCATCCCTAGGTTACCTTTTCCCAGGTGAATCACCGTGCACTTAGAAAGGCAGAAGCCTCCAGCCTTTTCAGATCCTTTCCTAAGGCAGAAATATCCCCCACTCTTGTTGTCATCTCCAGAAGGACTAATCTGGTTTTCTTTGCCCTGTCTGAGATCAGAGATTAATATATTAACTCATTATAGCTGAGTGCGCCTCCAGGCGTTTCTGCAGTTAACTCCTACTGACACCTCTAGGCGCCAAATGCTGCTTAGTCATATTTGCGTTAGTAATTCCAAAATCATGCTACATACAAGGTATCAGAAGATTTCATATTAAAGCATACATGAGAGCAAGCACAACTGTATTGATACTTGACCTATGTCTACTGCAGCTAAAGAGATACTGGGTATTATTTGCATACTGTTTATTTGTATTGTTATAATATTCAGATAAAGATAGAACTACATAGCCTCATATGAAAACCCACAGCTCTATGAAGAAAACCCTGCTTGGCAGTATATTTATTGCTTGAATAGTTATTGAGATATCATAAGCTATTTATACATTACAAAATTAACATCCACTACCTTTATTTTGGCTTATAAAATCCATTTTAAAGCATTGACATGAATGAATGACACCATTATAAAGATTAATGTTTCCAGAGTAGTTTGCAATTTACAGTTTCCTAGTAATAGTTGTGGTTGCAGAGATATTAATATTTGTTTGAACTGTAAGGTGATAACTTAATTTTTTTAAAGGATCAAGCCACACCCACTAGGAGTTAAAGGTACACTCTCAAAAGACTTGTACTGGAGGGAATGAGTGAAATAGGGCTGGACCTAAGACTGATCCATTTGAGATATCTCTTTTTCCTGACTGGATCTAGCAGGCTGTGACTTCATGCTGGAATTCATTAAGCAGCCCATTCTGGTCCTGGAACCTCATGAGCCTTAACTCATGACTCATGAGCTCAACTCATGAGCCTTTGTCATTGACCTCTTCTTTCATTTTACCCACCACTGAATGCAGACTTGTTGGCATTTACTTCACTGGTCAGCTTATTATGGCACCTATGAAGATGGGTACAGTATCCTTTTAATGGTGCACCTGCTACTTGTTTCTAGTCCACAAAATACGATCTCTTCCCTAACGGCTTTGATGAAGAGCAGTGGTAGAGGTTCATCTGTTCTCAAGTGATTCTCTAAAGATCCTGGGAAAAGGGTTCCTTTAGATTTCTATACATTACCCTCAATTAGTGACTCTTTTAACATTCAACTCTTTGTCAGTCATCACCTTATTTGTTCGCCAAAATCCATATTCTGTCATGCCCTTTTTCCTTGGGAATTACCAGTGAGGAGCGATTTAATATTCTAACTTGTTGTCATGAGAATTTCATTATAGCTGTTCCTTACTCATGTCATTCCAGCTCTTTATGTACGTTCTTTCTTTCTGTACTTTTCTTTTTTCTTGCTGTACTGGCATAAAGCTTCCAGTCTGGCACTCCTGTAAATGATTGCATTGCAATATTTCCAGGGGATTTAGTAAAACAGACATTGGATTAAGAAAGTTAGTCCCTTTATGTTTGGCACCATAGTTTTTCAATTTCTCGTCTTTCCTGATGTCTTTTGTATTCCACCCCACACCTTTTTTTGACCATTAGCCCCCTTCCCTTGTTTATCATTTCCCTCTGTTTCTTCTTGTCTTTAATAGCATTTTCCCTTTCTGTTGAATAATCCTGGTTTCCCATGTATGCCATAGCAACCCTACCCAGTCTCTTCCACAAATAGCTCCCTTAATTCTACAATAATGCTCCCTCCACTCCTATAGCGTCTTTTACCAAGACTGCTGTATATTACTTTCGCTGTCTCAATATTTTAGCTTCTCTGTTTTAACCAAACTGGTCCTGTGTAATCCTAAACTTTTCTCTTTGTGTCCGGTCCTGATTCCTTTTCCATGACTAACATTAACCACACTGTTGCATGGTCACTGCCATCAGAGCCCTAACGCTGTGATCCCTCACCACCTCATTTGGCAGAGAGTTAGACTGCAAATTCTATCTTCCTGGTTTAGGCAGTTACCTACTGTCTGAACCTTTCTACACCAGATAGCTTATCTGGCCTGTTTTCTTTAACTAACCTTTACAATGGAGTACTGCAGGTCTGATCTAAACAGATTTAGTTCTGCCAACATACCTACCACCTTCTTACATGACCGTTCTTTAAACTTGAACTTAACTAGTTCATCACATTGGGTGAACCAGTTCACCTCTTTTGCCCAAGCTGTTTTATTGGTAGGAAGGTGATTGCAGGTTTGCCCCCCCGTTCTTTTTGTGCCATCTATCACTCCCTTTTTCCTCCAGTTCCACACACATTGTCGATTCCAGTGTTACAGCCCCCTCCTTTAATCTTTTCCTGCCTTATACTGTAACTTGTCTGATTCATATCATTCTCACTGTTGCCTCCAGTCTGGCCATGTTTAGGCCTAGGATTCTGGCACTGATGTGCACCATCCTGACCCTGATACCTTTGATTGCCTTCTTCTGTCACTCCTCCCAGTCCCCTTTGAGTCTTTCTTCTGCCTTTCCTTACATTTCATATAAGGTGTCTGTTGCACCGTTTTCTCTCTTTTTTTCCTTCTGTCTGAGCTTTTCTACATCAGACATATTCTATTATTTTCCTTTTCATCTCTTTTCAGTGTTTTGCTTGATCTTCCCTTTTCCTCTTTGTTTAATGTTGCTTTTTGTGTCAGTGTTTTCTTCATTTATTTCTGTTGCCTGTCCTCTCTCTCCCTCTCCCTCTCTCTCTCTCATATATATATATATATATATATATATATATATATATATATGTCTCCTCCTTTTCTAATATCCTCTTTCCTGTTTCATAGTTTCATAGTATAGTACTAGGCTATCTGCCCTGGGGCATTTGTAAGCCTAGCCATAGTGATGTGGCTTTTGCCACCCCATGAAATGGTACAAAAATGTACAGAATAAATTTAGAATACTGTGCCTCTGTCTAGTAGTGACACAATGAAGGTCCCCATATATAATAGAATTAGTTTACTGTGCCCCTGTCTAGCAGTGACACAGATGTGACCCCTGGGGTAAACTTACGATCTCCCATCCACTCATCAAGATTTCTCTTGAAGAGAGTCAGTGAGGGGCTCTGCCTAATATGAACTGGGATCTTGTTCCAAAGCATGGGAAGCCTCTGGGTTATGAATCTATCCCTCCAGCATGTCCTATTCATACTTGTGCCGAGGTTTAAGTCTTTAGCTCTCATGGTCCTGATGGATTTGGAATTTTGAGGTGGAGCATGTCCATCAGATCCTGATTGGACATGGCCTTGTACGTCAGGCAGAGATCACCTCTGAGCAGGCGGTATGCTACTGAATAGAGCTGAAGTTTCTTTAGTCTGGCAGAATAAGACATATGTTGGAGACCCTTGATCCTCTTGGTGAGGTACTTTTGTGGTCTGTCCAGCTGTTGCAAATGCCGGGTGAGGTACATACCAAATGGGGCATTGTACTCAATCATGGGTCTGATGAGGGAGGAATATAGCGGTACAATGACATCCTTGGATCTGGATGTGAATCCCTTCATGATGAGGTGTGCAAGGTAGAATGTTTTTCTAACCACTTTGGCAACGTGGGTGTCAAATGAGAGGTCGCTGTCGACTTGTGTCCCTAGGTCTCTGATTACTTTTTCCGTACTCAGTGGGTTGCTGTCTATGTGATAATTTGTGGGTACTTTGTTTTTCCCAAAGCGGATGACTATACATTTTTTGGCATTTAGTTTAAGGCCGTGGCTCCGACACCAGTTGTCCGTTTCTGTGAGCCCTTTTTGTAGGATGTGTGTGTCTGCTGGTGTATCGACTATGGCTCCTAGTTTGCAGTCATCTGCGAACTTTGTCAGCCACAGCCCTCCCATGTTTGCTTTAACATCTGAGAAATAAATGCCGAACAAGAGGGGTCCCAGGACAGATCCCTGTGGGACACCACTTGTGACTGGCTTTGAGTCTGACATTGCTCCAGCGATTTTAACTTTATGGGTTCTGTCCTTTAGCCAGTTTGCAACCCATCTAGTGACATAAGGGTTTACTTTTAAGGTGTTGAGCTTATCTATGATGCCTGAGTGGGGTATTGTGTCGAAGGCCTTAGCCAAGTCCAGGTATGCTGTATGGACTGCTTTGCCCTCATCAATGGCTCTAGTGACTGTTTTGAAAAAGTCAACCACGTTTAAAAGGCAGGATCTGCCCTTTACAAAGCCAAACTGGGTGGGGTCAAGTGTCTGTAGGTCCCCTATGTCTCTGTTTATGAGTTCCATAATGATTCTTTCCATAGCTTTGCAGACCAGGCTGGTTAAGCTTATGGGGCGGTAGTTTCCAGGGTTTGTAGAGGCACTCCCCTTGTGGAGTGGGACCACTGTTGCTGTACGCCAGTGTTCAGGTACATATCCCAAAGTAAGGCTAAGGTTAAATAGCATTTTTATGTGTGGGTTTAGCTCCTCTTGGAGTTCACGTAACATGCAACCCGGGATACCATCAGGTCCCATTGATGCTGTGTTTTTTGCTTTGTTCAGGGCAGTTCTCACTTGGACATCTGAGATGACAGGGAGATTACATTCAGCTGGGATAAGTATTTCTTCTTTTGGGGGTGAAGGAGGGGAGAAATTTGCACTGAACCTGTCAGCCAGAATGTTGGCAATATCTGTGGGTTCAGTATATTTTTGTTGTTGTGAACCAACTCTGAGCATATCTGAGGGTTTCTGCCCAGGTTTCTAACATAGCTGAAGAAGGCTTTGTGGTTATCTTTAGTGTCCTTAGCGATTTTTCTCTCAAAGTTGGCCTTGGATGTTTTATGAGAGAACGTAGTTTTCTGCTAATGTTGATCAGAGATGTCTTCCCTTCATGGGATTTTGCTCTGACGTGCAGTAGCTTCCTTCTTTGTTATACAATTTGTTTATGGCTGAGGTCCACCAGACAGGATGCTTACCTTTGGTGGAGAGGGACTTGGATTTGTTTGGGCTTGCATGATCCATGCATTCTTGGAGATGTCCATAGAAAGCATTTGTGAAGGATTCGGCATTGTGGGATGTGGTATTCACTGGCACAGTGGGCTTAAAGGATACCATCTCAGTCTTAAGAAGAGTGAAGTCTGCTTTTGAGAAGTTTTTCACTGTGGTCTTTTGTGCTGGGGGTGGAGGTGGGATATGTATATCCAGGGTGATTAGTTTGTGGTCAGATCTCACTAGTGAGGGGTATACTTCGGTGTGGAGCATTTTGTCCCCATGTTTGTGATGATCAGGTCTAGTATATTATCTCCCCTAGTGAGAGAGGTGACTAGTTGTTCCAGTGCATTTGAATTTATGAATTCTAGGAACCTTTGGGCTAGGTTATTAGGGCTAGAATAATGTACCCAATCTATGTTTGGGTAGTTGAAGTCTCCCAGTATGATGGTATTTTGTGATACATTCATATCCTCCAATGTCTTCAGGAAGGCTGTGTGGGGTTCTTGAGATTGGGAGGGTGGTCTGTAACATGCTACCAGTTGTATAGCAGTTTTGCCTATGGTTAGTTGCACCTGTATGGTCTCTGATGCTTCATGTGTTGCTACTAACCTGGAGGTGTGGGTGTCCTTGATGAATATGGACACCCCCCTCCCTTTGTGGTTCGCCCGGGTTTTGGGGCCGAAAAGCATGATACGAGGTATAGCCTGGTAGCGCTGGGGTGCTCTCAGGAGCCTTGAACCAGGTTTCAGTTACTGCACAGTCGTCTATGTTCTCCATGCTGAGGAGTGCATCAAGTGCCTGCATCTTGAGATTTAGACTTCTGGCGTTGAGCAGCATTACCCTTAGCTTTTTTCCATTTTGTTTTCTAAGGAGGTGGGTTTGTCTTTTGAGCCTTGCCTAAAAAAGGCACTATGGGGGTGGCAAGAGCCTTAGCCAATATCCGGAAGCCCAGTGGTGACAGGTGTAAGCCATCCCTTGCGAAGCAGCGTGGCTTGTCCAACATGTCATCCCAGGCAGACAGACATTGGATCCCCTTAGAATGACACCAGTACTTGAGCCAATTGTTAAAGCTGATCATCTTGTCTTTGTATTGTGGTATCATTCTTGGTGAGGGCAAGATGCTGGTCAGGGTCAGGGTCATACCAGCCTGGGCTACATAATTGGAGAGCTCTTCTATGTCTCTTTTCATGTAGTCCAGGGAGGTACGTCTCAGGTCATTCACACCAGCATGGACAATGACTGAGTCATATTTGTACTTGCTTTGGAGTGACTTGAGTGCGTGTGTTAAGTGGCGGATCCTAGCTCCCGATAGACAGCTCACAGTCGCCTTCTCCTTGTTCAGCCTGGTCAGTGGGACATCAGTGTGTCTGACTATAGAGTCACCTATTACTAGTGTATCTGGCAAGGTGTTTGGCCTTAAGGGCTGTGATTGGTTGACACACTGATTTATTGAAGTATGTGTTGCATGTGTTTTGTTTTGAGGTGGTGGATTTTTGGATGTCTGCTTTGGGAACCTCTGTTGTTTTGGTAAGTTTTGTATCAGAGCCTCGAAGTATGTCTTTGTGTTTTTATGTGTTTGGTTTGCAGTTGTGGTAGGTCTATGTGGGACTGGGATTGTTGTGTGTGTGGTTGCCATCTCCTCCTGTCTGGTCATGCCAGCCCTGAGTTGAGAGAGTTCAGCCTCCAGTTTGGCTATATAGTTGCATCTCTCACATGTATTTGTGTTTGTTGGGAGGAGGAGAGGGTTGTCTGTGTACATGAGACAATTGTAGCATTGTCTCAAGATACCCAGATTGACCAGCTGAATTGGAGACTACGCCAGTAATCTACCACTCGACATGCTAGAACAGTATAAGGGAGTGCTGTACCTTTAAGGGAAGTGGATATTCACAGGGGTGGTAAGTAGATGTAGTGCTTTACTTAGTACGAGAGTGCTTACTTAGTAGAGAAGTACTGAGAACAAGTGCTAGGCTTATAATATAGTGACTAGTCTGGTTATACTAAGAGTAGAGCTTCCTTAAGGGAAAATTTGAAGAGCAGACTTGGCGGAGCCAGAAAAAGCTTAACCTTGTTTAACCGGCGCTATGCGCACAACCGTGCAAAGCCGTGCAGACGCGGATTTTAAACAGTGAACTACAAAAGAGCTAGAAATGGTCCAAAACAACCAATTACTACAGCTTCTTGTGCTGAGGTCACTTCCTACAGGGACAGGTAGGCTGCTCATGGCTCCCCACTCCCACTGGTGAGCAAAGAAACTTCCTTCTATCCAAGTAAGGTAATGGACAACACAGGAACTACACCACAGCCCAGAATACAGCAATGCCTGTAAACTGGTCTAAACTAGTCGAGGAGAGGTGGGAAAACAAGGATTATTTTTTTGTTTTTTGGTAGAAACACACAGAAAATGCAGAAACAGTGATAAATTAGTTACACAGGCTAGCACACTTTAGTGGGCAGCCTCCACAGTTAAATTAAACAAACAACAAACAAACGGTCGATCAAATTCAACTAAAATGTAACTTTAAGTGCAGATTTTAAAATAATGCAGCAAACAGTTAAAAAACAGTTCAAGCTAGTTCAGGGTAAGCTACAGAAGCTATTCCAAGTGAAAAAAAGCAAAGATACTTAAATCCAGAAAGTAGTCACTTTTCTGAGTTCCCTGCTGCTAGGACCACTCTGCAGAACCACGAGGAGCTTGTCTGAGCAGTATAGCCAGAAAAAACACCCAGAGGTGGATTTTAAACAGTGAACTACAAAAGAGCTAGAAATGGTCCAAAACAACCAATTACTACAGCTTCTTGTGCTGAGGTCACTTCCTACAGGGACAGGTAGGCTGCTCAAGGCTCCCCACTCCCACTGGTGAGCAAAGAAACTTCCTTCTATCCAAGTAAGGTAATGGACAACACAGGAACTACACCACAGCCCAGAATACAGCAATGCCTGTAAACTGGTCTAAACTAGTCGAGGAGAGGAGGGAAAACAAGGATTATTTTTTTGTTTTTTTGGTAGAAACACACAGAAAATGCAGAAACAGTGATAAATTAGTATCACAGGCTAGCACACTTTAGTGGGCAGCCTCCACAGTTAAATTAAACAAACAACAAACAAATGTTCAATCAAATTCGACTAAAGTGTAACTTTAAGTGCAGATTTTAAAATAATGCAGCAAACAGTTAAAAAAACAGTTGAAGCTAGTTCAGGGTAAGCTACAGAAGCTATTCCAAGTGAAAAAAAAGCAAAGATACTTAAATCCAGAAAGTAGTCGCTTTTCTGAGTTCCCTGCTGCTAGGACCACTCTGCAGAACCACGAGGAGCTTGTCTGAGCAGTATAGCCAGAAAAAAACGCCCAGAGGCAGATTTTAAACAGTGAACTACAAAAGAGCTAGAAATGTTCCAAAACAACCAATTACTACAGCTTCTTGTGCTGAGGTCACTTCCTACAGGGACAGGTAGGCTGCTCAAGGCTCCCCACTCCCACTGGTGAGCAAAGAAATTTCCCTCTATCCAAGTAAGGTAATGGACAACACAGGAACTACACCACAGCCCAGAATACAGTTCCCCTGGAAATCTTCCTTACTACTCCATAGCTCCCTCTATCTCTTGTCATCATGTATTGCTGCCTGTCCCTACCACGGTCTGTCAAATTTAAAGGTACACTCATCCTGATGTACCTTTTCTATGACCTGTTTCACTCATCCTGATGTACCTTTTCTATGACCTGTTTCAGCAGTTCTGCCCTCTGGGTCTGAGGTGGAGCCTGAAATTGCTAAATAATCTTTTCATCCCTCCCTTGTCTACTTAAGGTATTTAAGTAACCTGCTTTATTCCTTTCCATATCCTGTCTTGATTCCTCCTCCCTAAGATGGTTGGCCATGAGAACAGACAGCATTTCTGGGAGTACCACTGTGCTCCCAAACCCCTGCATAAGCTTGTAGCCTCTTTGGTGCTCTCTACTTAATCTTATATGGTCTCCTTTGTCAGGTCATTTCTTCCAACTTGACTGCTCTGCTGGGAGGTGTCCACCTTCCCTTTACGATCAGTTTTATCACCACTTGCCCTATAGTGATTATGGTTAGGCCTGGAACCATGTCACCACACACAATAGTCCTTTTCTGTCCCCACCTAATACCTTTTGTAATTGAGTACTCTGCCACCACAGCCCCACTGTTCTTTTTACACTGAGACTGTCTGTCTCATCTACTCATGTGATGCTTTGCTTTCTGACCACTTGTTTCCCTTGGCTAGCCTTTCCTTCATCCTTGGCATTGCATCTTACTGGCCTTCCCTTCTTTCGCTTTGTCTCCTGGCTCTTTCTAGTGCTCCCTTCTGCCCTCCTACTTCTGACATCCCCCCTTCTTATGTCATCACCCCCTCCTCCCAACTACCCCCATTAGCTGCCACCACATTTTTACCTGCCTGTCATGCATCACACTATTTTTTTTTCCATGTTCTTTCCTGTCTGCTCCATCCTCCATTCCTTCTTTCACCAACTTCTGTCCAGGCTCTGCTGTCTACAACCCTTCCTCCTCTCTCCCTTTCACTTTTCTTATGTCTGCTTTCCTAGTAGTAGTTGTTGGTCCATACATCTCTAACTCCACCATCCTAGCACCTTCTGTAGCTATTATATAGTCCTCTAAAGGTCTCCCATCATAGCATGAATATTACTGCAGAAGCATATATTACAGCTTTTAGATGTGCACAGTGTCTTTGTAAAGACAGAATGTAGTGTTCTGTAAAGTACTATGTGTAGTGTGTAACATACACTGGAGACAGTACTTTAGTTTTAGTGCACTTTATTTACAGTGAGATGTTAAACAAAAAAATACAAAAAAAATACAGTTCTACTTCAGAAAAGTCACTCATAGAGAAAACAGTGTCTTAAAGTTCTCTTGTTCCTGTTTCCCCAGCTTGACTGAGGCTGAGGTTCACCACCAAGGGTCCCTGGCTCTTCCTGGGTAAGCACATCCAGAATTGTGTTCCTGGTAATCAACAGGTAAGGTTCTGGTATCCCTCCACATATTTCCATAGGCAACTTTCTGGTACTCTCAATGTTTCCTCTGGTTGGGTTTCTTGTCAGTATTCTTAGAGTACCTACTCTTGGTCATGGAACTCCTTCTGTGTAAGAAGTGAATGTCTTTGCCATCTTGGGCCACAGTCCTTCCTTTTAAGCGATATCTCCAATTATTCTTTGCTAGTACATGCTTTACCATATTGTTTTATATATGTACAACATCATTACCTTTATGTCACATTGTATGGAGTGCACACACCAGCTCAAATAGCACACTGCACAGCAAATTAACATTAAATAGCACATTAAAAAGTAGTTTAACAATCTTTTAATAGCTACTGTGACACAGCTGCTTCATCATCATTGGCTGTGAAGTACTGTGATGATTAGATCCTATAAGAAAGGCATTATGCTGTGTAATTAAGGTTTGTTTACATAGTGATGATGACAAGGGTGCCATTATGCTTAGATGACTTAACCATGTATTTAACGGAAGAAGTTTTGTGCACTGTTTATGCTGAGCAGTATCCTTCTCATAGCACAAATAAAGCAGGTGAGTTTGCATTCAGCTCTGCAGGTTCCTTTTTGTCTACCAGGTCATCTGCCCCCCAACATGCCATGCTCATTTGTGTTGCTAAAAAAGGGTAAGACAAACAATTTCACAACTGAAGTCACTAACCATGTTTTTTTTTCCTGATTGTTTTGGAAGATGTCAACTATTGAAAAAGGGCTCTCTTTAGTATGGAACTCACCTGTTGGCTGCCTTACTTGCCTGTTTTATCTGAAACTGATAGAAATGTACCCACTTACAGGATTTTCCTTCCCAGGAGGATAGATCTTTATTAACTTGTGCTAGGCTCGTCTCTAGGGATCCTGTTTACATGCTAACTAGTGAAAATGAAAATGTAACTCTGGTCCTCCTTAAACTTTTTTTGTGCTTCCAGCACTAGTCATCTATGATCCTCACCACTGTGCAGGCCTCTCTGCTACTTTGCCATCAGCATTGTAGTTTCTTTCTGTTTTCTCCCACTTCTTACTGCCTTTCATCCCTCTCTACTTAGCTGCATTCATTTTCTGTATGAAAATATATGTATGGAGTCTTCAGGAAAACAAAAAAAAAATGAAGATGGATGCCAAAGTGAAGCCATGGAAGAATACTCTAAAGAGTACTGCCTTGTGTAGCATTAATCTAAGAGAAACATAAAAAAATGAATAAGCACAGGAATCTGTCTAGTTCCAACGTCACCAACACTAGTCTTCTTCTTCTTTCGGCTAGTGTTGAGGAAAAAATAAAAAAATAGAAAAACTAGTAGTCTTAAAACTTCAAAATATTTCCAAAAATCATGAAACCCAGGTACTGTTCCAAAGCAACAAGCCTTTATTCATCACAGACAAGTGATCCTCAGTAACAAAAAATCAGAAATACTTTACAATGTTAAACATATCAGCTTTTATACACTTAGCAGTAGGTGTGGAAAATATATGTACTGTTTAATTTTAAACCAGCCCACCAGCCCATTCCAGGCAAACAATATAAACAGGGCCGTAAAAGTGCATTTAAGAACTGCAAGTACCCACTCTCACTAGTACTACTAATTAGATCAAACTAAATCCTAGTTAAGGAAAACACTACCTATCTGCATCCCACATTCTAAAATCAGGTATTAAGAAAAGCATAACATACATATAAAACGACTGAGTTTTAACTAAAATCGTTTTCATCTCAGTAATGCAATAAAGCCTTCATTAGATCTGTGACAAGAACTAAAATCATATACGACATCCCTGGATCACAGGTGTACTGTGTAGTTTCACTTAGTGCATAGTACGTGAACCAGGTATTTAGGCCACCTTTATAGTTATGATTTCTAGTTTATGACCCTGTTTGTCTATGTAAACTTCTTTTTGAATTTATGTTCAAGCAATTGTATATTTCTTGTATAATATCTTGTTTAACTTGTTTCTCAGTATTCTAACCACTCCTTGCTGCATCATTTGTAAAACTCTGATTTTACTCCTTTTATATGCTCTTTGTACAAAATAGCTATGCTTATATAATTTTTTATTTTTATTATTTTTTTATAATTTTTTACTATGTATCTGGAGCTTTTCTCCCCGGGCCTCCGCTGAAAATGGCCACCTTGTGTCCAGTCGGACTAACCCGGTAAACAAATGGAAAATAAATAAAATAAATAAATATGTACATAGATAAGTAAAAAGAACTAACTAGATAGATACAAGAAAAACGCACACAGCTCTCTAACCACAAATATTATCTAATTAGAACACTATAAATATGTCTGTGTAATAATATCTAATAAAACTATCAAAATGTATTAGTGTACATAAAAAGTAAGTTATTTACAGCTCAGAAAAATGTCAGTGCTTTGCAGTTAAGAAAACACACACAAACACACACACACACACACACCTGTCATGTCATGACAGTTTTCATGTTTACAGCCCAAAAAATGTTTATGCAATGAAAGCCAGTAGAAAAAACACACAAAAATACAGAAATAAGCAGATGAAGTAAACTAGTAATGTATAAAACTATGCAGGTGTGTGCATGAGTATGCACCTGTATGCTAAATGCGGAAATTATACCAATACTTTATGGTAATAGTGGCACAAAAAAAGTGTGTTTTGAATTTACCGTTTAAATCTCTGGTGTGATGCAAGAGTGTACTAAATCTAATCAAAACAGAATCGGGGTTAAAGTAATTAAGCATATATACATTTATACACATTCTACATATCTTTTTTTTATTTTTTAGTATGTTTGGTACCTTTAGTACATAAAAATATTTCCTCAAATTCCCAAAAAATGTTTACAAATCATGTGGCAACTTATGTAAATTCAAAACACTCTTAATAGAACAATAGTAGTTAATCCCTGGTTTTCTGAATGCATTTAATTTCAGCTTCCAGCATAATTATTTTTTTCTTCAAAACATCACTGCTGTCCCCTTCAAGCTCATCCATCTCCACACAGTCCAGAGTGATATATTTAAAACCAGAATGTCTGGGGTGTTCCATTAAGTGTTTGGATAATGTATTCCTCTGGCGTTTATGTCTGATGTCAGAAAGATGACCTGAAATCCTCATTTTCAGTTTATTCATTGTATTACCCACATAAAATGCAGGGCAGTCATTACACTTGGCTCTGTATACAACTTTTTCAGTATTAGTTACCACCTGCTCAAGATTTTAAATTGTTCTGGGATGTTCAAGTGTTTATTTCTGAAGAGGTTGCATTGCATATTCAATAAAGAGAATGAAAGTGCTAAACCTTTTTTGGTTGTCAAGCTTTGCCTCTCCAGTTGGGTTTATTAGTTCTTAATGTTGGGATATTTTTTTTCAAACAATTTACAATGTCTCAGCAAACACTCAATTTCATACATACTGTCAGCATCATTTTATTCATCTAGCTGAAAGCTTTCATATGAGGCTAAGGAGTTCTGTCTGAGTTACTTAGTTGAGATATTTAGAAAAATGTGAAAATTAATTATATGTATATAAATTAATATAATAAAGATAACAGTTACTATCTATTTACTTGCACTAAACAGATGTCAAATATTAATGCAGTTGAGTGTGCCAATGTGTAAGCTTTAAAATTAAATATTTTAAAACCTTGTACATAAAATGGTTTTGGAATTCTTCTTCCTTCGGCTTTTTCCCAGTTAGGGGTCACCACAGCGGATCACCTGTCCGCTCATAAGCAGTGGAGTTTTATGGTGTCGAGTTGCCAGCCCGGCACCCAACCTTCCACAGAAGGCACACACACATGCACGCATTCATGCCTAGGACCAATTTAGAGTGTCCAGTCCACCTACAGCATGTCTTTCGGATGTGGGCGGAAACCGGAGTGCCCAGAGGAAACCCATGCGACCACAGGGGGGACATGCAGACTCCACACAGAAGGCACCCCAGCCGAGGATCGAACTGGAGAACCTTCTGCTATGAGGTGGCAACGCTAACTGCTGCACCACCGCGGTTTTGGAATTATTGAAGATAGGGGCACTCAAATGAGTCACACCCCATCAAGTACTCACAGAAAATTGCAGTTAGGTGGCCCACAGATTTTAGTGCTCATGTCATCCTTTTGTTCTTTAATTTTCTTTTCCACATAGCTATGTATGCTTGTATTCTTTTTATATATCCATCTTAAAAAGAAGGTGAAATTTTCAGCAGGTGGTAACTGTAATACTGAAAAGTTGTATATATAGCCAAGTGTAATGACTGCCCTGCATTTTATGTGGGTAAGACTATGAATACACTGAAAAGGAGGATTTCAGGTAATCTTTCTGACACCAGATGTAAATGCCAGAGGAACACCTTATCCAAACACTTATTAGCTCGCCTCTGGAACTCCCTTCCCCCACTCATCCGCACCACCTCTAATCACACTTTGCAAAAAAAAATCTACACATACACACTGACATTTGGGAATGCTCCTGCTCCCCCCCTACATAACCCTTCCTCTCCTTCACCTACTCTCATACCTTCTGCTCTTCTCAACTAGAACTAGAGCACTAGATAAAGTCCCATTCCTATTAATCTCCCTCCATCCCCCTCTTTCATCTGGTCATTCTACCTCCTGTACCTCTCTCTCTCTTCTCTTAACTGCACTCTCTAAATGGATAATAAATAAATGAAATAGTTATTTTCATTTTCTGCAATGTTTTTTTTGTACTACACTTGCTGTACTACTTATCGCTTTTTTTTTTTAACTGTTTTTATTTTTAAACTAACTTTTGTTTGTGTCCAAGAATGTATGTTCATAAGTACAAAAATGTATTATTGGACTTTCTCCCCAGGACTCCATTGAAAACGGGTTTCTTGTAGAACACCCCAGACATTCTGGTTTTAAATTTATCATTCTGGACTGTGTGGAGATGTTTGAACTAAAATAGGGCATCAATGGTGTTTTAGAGAAAAAAGAATGCATATGGCAGCTGAAATTAAATGCATTCAGAAAACCAGGACTTAACTACTGTTGCTCTATTAAGTGTGCGTTGAATTTACGTAAGCTGCCACACAATCTGTAAAGTTTTTTTAGGGAATTTTTGAGAAAATATTTTTATGTACTAAAGATATCAAACATATTAAAAAATAAAAAAAATATATGTAGAATGCGTATAATGTGTGTGTATATATATATATATATATATATATATATATATATATATATATATATATATATATATATATATATATATATATGTATATGTTTAGTTACTTTAACCTCAATTCTGCTTTTATTAGATTTAGTACACTCTTGCTCACACCAGAGATTTAAATGGTAGATTCAAAACACACATTTTTTCATGTCTCTATTTCCATAAAGTATTGGTATAATTACTGCATTTAGCATACTGGTACACACTCATGCACACACCTGCACACTTTTATACATTACTGCTTTACTTCATCCACTGTTTTCTGTATTTTGTGTGTGGTTTTTCTATTGGTTTTCATTGTGTAAACATTTTTTTGGGCTGCAAACATGAAAACTGTCAAGACAGGTGTGTTTATTTCTCAACTGGAAAGCACTGACTTTTTTTCTGAGCTGTAAATAACTTCGTTTTTGTGCACTCTAATACATATGGATGGATGCTTATTAGATATTATTACACAGATATATATTTATATTTATAGTATTCTAATTAGATAATGTTTATGGTTGGATAGCTATTTGTTTTTTTTCTTGTATCTGTCTTGTTAGCTCTCTTTACTTATCTATGTACATGATTTTAGTTGTTGTCACAGACCTGATGAAGACTTTATTGCATTAGTTAGCCAAAAACAATTTGTTAAAAGTCAGTCTTTTTATATGTATGTTATGCTTTTCTTAATACCTGATTTTGGAATGTGATTTGCAAATAGATATGTAGTGTTTTCCTTAACTAGGATTTAGTTTGATTAAATCAGTACTAGTGTGTGGGGGTGGATACTTGCAGTTCTTAAATGCACTTTTATGGCCCTGTTTATATTGTTTGCCTGGAATAGGCTGGTTTAAAATTAAACAATACATATATTTTCCACACCTACTTCTAAGTGTATAAAAGCTGATATGTTTAACACTGTAAAGTATTTCTGATTTTTTTTTGTTACTGAGGATCACTTGTCTGTGACGAATAAATGCTTGTTGCTTTGAAACGCTATCTAGGTTTCATGATTTTTGGAAATTATTGTGACTGAGCTCATCAATGAAGTTTTAAGACTAATAGTTTTTCTGTTTTTTTATTAATCTAAGAGAAGTGTAAAGCTAGTGCATGCTTTGATAAGTACCTGGATTACAAAGAAAACAATAAATGCATATAAGAATGACAAGGAATGTGGAAGCTAATACTTACTTTGGCATTTAAGCCACATAATTATTCCTGTCAACGAGTGCTCTTTGGCAATAATGACCTTGTGAGCTTGGCTTACATTCACATGGTTATGAGAGGAGGTTGTTTTGACTTTGTACTTTCAGATTAGACAGCATTTGTAGATCTTATGTGAGACATAATTTACTTAAACCTCTGTCCCTCTTGAAGTAATCATGCTAAATAAATATCACACAGAACATGTGCAGCTTATGTAAGACATAATTTACTTAAACCTCTGTCTCTCTAAGTTAGTGTGCTAAAAAATATCACTCAGAACTTAAAGTGCATAAGTAAAGGGCAGACTAGACTTGTGGATATCCTGTTATATATACTGCCTGACCTACATAAGCAACTTGATGTGATGGTCCATATGAGAGCAGTAGTTATGCAAACAGCCTTCTGAGGAATTTTACATTAAATAGTGATCAGTCTTACATTATAAAACTCTGTAGCTTCTGCCATGATCAATTAACTCCCCAACCCCCACCTCCTGAATGGGTGTTTGACCACAAACAATCGGAAACACAACTGCCCATAAAAGCTAAATGTACAGCATAAACAACACGATTTTTGCAGGAGCAAGCCTCCTACACCCTACATATCCTTACTTAAATAAACTGCAAGGTCACACAAAGTACAGTTTTGTACCTACCATAAATGTAGATGTCCGATAGGTATGCAACTGCAGTCCTGACATATGGGTTGTCCTGCCTCAGGCAGCCTCGGCCGGATTCCAAAGTCTGGGTCCCTGATGTCGCCCTTTCCGACGCCAGAGTGCCTGGGTATAAAGCCAGCCGACGCCATCTTCTTCAGTGTTTCTTGCCCCAGATGCCAGGTGCCCTTTAAGGAAGGCTAAATTTTGAAAATAGAGAAAAAATTCTAGACAAGTACAACAACATAAAAAACAAATACACCATAAAAGATTACCCCAGGTAGCTAAAATGAGGGGTAGAAACCCAAAAGAATACCACAGAGGGGTAGGTGGGAGGGAAAACCTGACTGCATTTGCATACCTATCGGACATCTACATTTATGGTAGGTACAAAACTGTACTATGTCCTTCAAGGATGCAACTGCAGTCCTGACATATGGGTTGAATACCATAGCCAACCTGGGGGTGGTAGGCACTAAGACAAAGATGGTGTAGCTAAAATGCCCTGCAGGACTGCAGAAGCAAACCCTGCTCTGGATCTGGAATATAAGGGCAGGTTGTAATGTTTGGAAAATGTATGCATGGAGCTCCATGTAGCAGCTTTTAAAATGTCCTTTGTTGCCACTCCTCTTAAAAAGGCTGTGGAGGTGGCTGTAGCTCTGGTGGAATGTGGCCTGATGTCAGCGGGCACAGTTTTTCCATGAAAAGAGTAGCAGAATCGAATGCAATTTCCAATCCATTTAGAAATTGTCTGTTTGAAAATTGCTTTTCCCTGCAATCCAGCAGCGCAAGCTACAAAAAGCTGGTCAGATTTTCTGAAAGACTTTGTTCTGTCCAAGTAGTAGCGCAATTGTCTGTGTATGTCCAAGGTGTGCAGAAGTCTCTCTCCTTTATTTTGAGGATTGGGAAAGAAGGTAGGCAGGTGAATAGCTTGATTCAGGGACACCCTGGATACCACCTTTGGCATGAATGATGGATTGGTTCTCAAAGAAACTCTGTCCTGATGAAAAATGAGAAATGGTGGTATTGCCATAAGGGCCTGTAGCTCAGAGACTCTTCTTGCTGAGGTTACTGCCAGAAGGAAAGCTGTCTTCCAAGACAGAAATTGCAACTCTGAAGATGCTGCTGGTTCAAAGGGAGGAAGAGTTAATTTTTCCAGCATGAAGTTGAGGTCCCATGCAGGCACTGGTGGTTTCCTTGGAGGGTTGATGTTCTTTATATCTCTTAGAAACTGTCTTATCAATGGGTGAGAAAATACAGGCGGATCAGTGTTATATTTGGCAGATATTGCTGAAGCATGTATTTTTATGGAAGAATATGAAAGGCCATTGTGGAGCATTTCAGCCAAATATTCTAGGATCTGTGGAATGCTCATCACTGATGGGTCTTGACACGATTTGCTGTTCCAGATAAGAAATCTCTTCCATTTTGCTGAGTATGTTTTTCTAGTGGAAGGTCTGCCAGGATGATATCTTTTACCCTTTGGAAAGTGTATCCTGAGGAATAGTCATGGAATCTTCCAAGCTGTCAGCTTCAATGTTTTCAAGCTGGGGTGTAGTGTCCTGTAATTGTGCTGTGTCAGAAGAAGTGGCCATTGAGGAAGGAGCCACGGATTGGTCTGTGTCAAGCTCTGTAGCAATGGGTACCAGTGTTGTCTTGGCCAGTCTGGAGCTATCAGTATGACTTTCGGTTGCTCTGTCTTGATCTTTAGTAACACCTTGGTCATCAAAGGAAGAGGTGGGAAGGCATATAGTGTTAGAGAGTTCCAACTGAAGGAGAGAGCGTCCACCTTCCATGCGTGAGGATGGTATGTCCTTGTGCAAAACTTTTTCAGATGGTGATTGAGGTGGGAGGCAAAAAGATCTATGTCCGGCCTTCCCCATGCTTGGGTTATTTATAAGAAAATGTCTGGATGCGACATCCATTCGTGTGGATCCATGATGTTTCTGCTTAGGCTGTCTGCCAGAACATTGTCCTTCCCTGGTACATACTGGGATTGTAGCTCTATTTTCAATTGTAGGGAAATATCCCAGAGATTCATTGCCAGTCTGCAAAGAGGGTAGGAAT
This sequence comes from Protopterus annectens, assembly GCF_019279795.1. Classification (NCBI taxonomy): domain Eukaryota; kingdom Metazoa; phylum Chordata; order Ceratodontiformes; family Protopteridae; genus Protopterus; species Protopterus annectens. The sequence continues at coordinate 298,091,495 of NC_056750.1, forward strand.
GGGTACCTCCTTGCTTGTTTATGCACCACATAACTGTGGTATTGTCTGTCTTTATTAGTAGATGGCCCTGATGCATGAACTTTTCGAAGGCCTTGATTGCATGTATCACTGCCAGCATTTCTTTTTGGTTGATGTGCAGGTGCTTTTCTTTTTGTGTCCATTATCCTTGAATGCATCTGCCCTCCATGTCCATCCATGGTCTGAGGCGTCTGTTGTTATGGTTTGACTTGTATGAGGCTTGCTGAAAGGCAGACCTTTGTTTATCTGGCTTGCTTGAGCCCACCACAGAAATTCCTTTTGAAGGCATGGAATGAGTGGGATCAATGCTTCCAGGCTGTGGATGTGTTGAGACCATAGACTTTTTAGATACCATTGTAGTTTCCTCATATGCAGCCTTGCATGTGGAATCGGAAGAATGCAAGATGCCATGAAACCCAGGGCCTGCAGGATTTTCCTTGCAGTCATCTGGGTGTGTGTTGCCAATCTTTTGAAGTATTCTGGTAATTGTTTTTGTTTTTCTTTTGTCAGAAACGCCATCTGGGTGTTTCTGTCCAGTGTGGCACCCAGGAAAGGTATTTGTTGGGATGGTACGAGACTTGATTTCTGAATACTGACTGTGTATCCCAAGGCCTGCAGTAGGTGAATGACATAGTCCAAGTTTTTTAACAAGGCTTGTTGGCTGTCCGCTTGTATAAGGCAGTCGTCCAGGTAAGGGTATATTTTTATCCCCTGAAGTCTGCAATGTGCAATTACTAATGCCAGGTATTTCGTGAACACTCTGGGCGCAGTAGATAAGCCAAAGGGCAATGCTGAGAATTGATAATGCTCTGAGCCTGCAAGAAATCTGAGGTATCTACTGCAACTTTGTCTGATTCGGACATGCAGGTATGCCTCCTTGAGGTCCAGAGTTACCAGCCAAGACCCCTTGCCCAGCATGGGAAGGAGTTGCTGTAAAGTCAGCATTTTGAATTTTGGCACAATAAGGTAAGTATTCAGTGCGGACAAGTCCAGAATGGGTCTCCATTGGTTTTCTTTTCTTGGAACAAGGAGCAGTCTTGAATAAAATCCTTGGCCTTGTTCTGCAGAAGGAACCTTTTCTATTGCTCTTATTTGAAGTAGGTTTGTTATTTGTTTGAGTGCCTCTGCCCTTTGATTTGGTGGCAGGTTTGGCCTGCCATGTCTTGTTGGTAGTGTATGAAAATGGAATCTGTATCCTTTGTCTATTATGTCCAGTATCCATTTGTCCTTTGTAATATTGTGCCAATTTTGTGAGAATAAAGATAATTTTCCACCCAAAGGTGCTTCTAATTGAGCCCTGGATGGCGGAGTCAAAGTCAAGTCATTGAGATTGTCCTGGGCAGTGGAAGGTCCTGCCCCACCTCTCTGGTTCGGAGGTTGCCATTGATGTCCTCTGTAGGAGCCTCGAGTTTGCCCTCTACCTCTGCCATGTCTGTTTTTGCCTCTTTGAAATTTGTCTGTGTCTGGAAAGGACCAATGCTTAGAAGGGCAATTCCTGCTGAATCTTGGAGGCTGTACCTGGAGGAAATCTTTGACTGTTTGCACTGATTTTGCCTTTTCCTCTATTTTCTTTAAAACCTCTTGTGCAGTAGCACCAAATAGCTTATGTTTCTCTAGTGGTGCGTCCAAAAGCTTAATTTTCACATGGTCTGGCAATGTTTGTTCCTTTAACCAAGCATGTCTGCGTATGACCGCACCTGTCATTGCTGCTCTACATGAAGCTTCCAATGCATCATATCCACACTGAAGGAAATGGTTGCTAACCTGCTGAGTATTATGAACCAATTCCTGTAACCCCTTTCTATCTAATGGTTCAGGGAAGCCAATTTCTTTTGCAAGTCATCCAACATGTATTCCTGATACTGAATCATATGAAATTGACAATTTAATGCTCGTGATAGAAAGGGTGGAAGATGTATATACTTTCTTGCCCCACCTTTCTAAAGCCCTAGAATCTCTTTCGAAGGAAGTGGATTCTTAGCAGTAGTGGAGGAAACCCCTTTAGGCCCCTGAGAAATAGTTTCAGGGTCAGCAGTATGGCCCTTGTACAGAAATTGATGTGTGTCTGGGACCCTGTAATACCTGTCTGGCTTGACAGGAGCAGGGGGGAGGGAGTCAGGGGAAACACTAGATTCTAAGTACACATCATCTAAAACATTTAAAACTGGAGGAATAGCTAAGGGTCTATGCTGAGGTAGCTTTAAAAATTCCCTTAACCTTTTCCTAGAATCTGAGTATTCTTGGCCTTGCCATTTGAAGTGTTCCCTCATGGAATTAAGCTTTAAGCTGCCCCAAAGGAAAACTCCTCAGGAGGAGAAGCAGAGGGAATGGATTCCTCCGCATCAGAATCCTCGTAGGCCAGGAAGGCCTCCTCCTGGTAGTCTGAATGTGCAGAATCACCTGAGGCCTCATCGGAGGACTGGGGATCTACCTGCTCAACCCTAGGCCTCTTGACAGAAGGCGGCTGACAGCCTCTATCTGGATGTGGCTGAGAACCCCTAATTAAAGAAATAAGGTCCACAGCTAAACTTAAAATTTGAGAACCAGAAGTGGATCCCAGAGAAACAGATCTTGGAGGGAGAGACTTAGCCTGTTTGGCAGCCTTAGCACGTGTGTAGGCCTTAATGGACATAGACACTGGAGGCCTGGCAGCCCCACGTGCTGGAGTAGTCTTATCCACCGAAATGGTGTTAGAAATATCCTGGGCTACGGTCTCAGAGGGGAGAACAGAAACCGGCACCGAGCTGGCCTCCGTACCGGGTAACCGGCGGTGTCGTTGGTCTGTAGCGGTTGTGAAACCGGCTCAGAAGAGACCGAGACACTCGCGGTAGGCCTAAGCGTGGTGTCGGCCGAGACCGCGGGTGTCGGTCCTTATCCTTCCGTTTTTTAGGTAAATGTGCTGTCGGAAGCTCCGACGGCATGATATAACAGAAATCTTCCCCAAAATAATTCTGTGCAAACTCTGTCCGACGCCTAAGAGTGCGTTTATTGAAAGAAGCACAAGCTGTACAGGCCGAGACGTTGTGTTCTGGGCCTAGGCAGGGTAAGCAGTAAGAGTGGAAATCCTTATGAGGTATTTGTTTTCCACAAGTTAAACAATTATTAACTTTTACAGTTTTATCTGACATCGGCTGAGGCAAGAAAAGGTCCCCAACGGGGTACTTAGCTTTTTTGAAGACTTCAGTAGCTGAAAACACAGGAACTGGTCGGCAAGAAAGACTGAAGAAGATGGCGTGACACTTTTATACCCCAGGCGATCTAAGGGCTGCCTGAGGCAGGACAACCCATATGTCAGGACTGCAGTTGCATCCTTGAAGGACATCTGCAGAGAAAGAAGCAGCAGCCTGCAGTACTGCAGCCATGTGAACTATCATTTGGCAGCCAGCTGTTAAAGACAGTAGGAGGAAAAATTAAATCTTGGAACCAGGAGTAGGGAAAACAAACTCACTCTTATGATAATCAGTTCTGTGACAGGACTGAAAATTGAAGAAAAACTGCATATTGAAGAGCATTTATAATGCAGATATTCTTGTCCATTTTATTTGTCTAACTGGTTGCATCTAGGTAACAGTACCTATGGAGTGCAGTCTTTATAGCATGGGCATTTGTTTTTTTGATACCTCCTCAGATGACAGATGCATTTCCAGCCTTGAATGTGGTTATTGCAGCATATTTCTCACTTCAGGGCATATCACAGTATTTGAGTCTGTCAGTCTTGCTGGGGTGGAAACATGGCTGCCTTTTCAAAGTAAGATGTTGAATTAGTTCTTGCTCCACTTTTCCATATGTAAATGCTGGCTAGAGGTGGGCTTGTCCAACCGCACTTTCCCTGTCCATCCTAGACTATGCTATACAGATATCAACAGTCCTGCCAATAGCCATATGCACAGCCATAGCAACTTTATTAGTTCTGCTTCCTTCCCAGATTCCAATCTCATTGTTGGGGTTTCCCCTGTCAAGACTAACAAAATGGTATTTGGTATCTGGCAATCCATGGAAGAGTACTTTTGCAGGCCTCTGTCCAGAATTCTGATCACTCCTACCTCAGTAGCTGCTGTCCCTGCTGACATTTGCAGGTCTGGTTGGTCATTCCCTGCTTTATGTCCCCCTCCTGATGTTGCTGGTGTCCAGTTGGCTTGCAGAAGGGCACAGGTTTTCTCCTGCATTGGATAAGGAATTGGATAGCTATTTATATTTTTCTTCTTTTTCGGGAGAAGGCATGGATGAAGATGACCTCTAGTCCTTAATTTCAGAAGTCTCCCTTTATGAAGACCCACTGTTTTGCTGACACTTTACTATTTATGCACTCTTTTATATAATTGCTGTAGCATGATAAGGGTTCTCTTACACTGTTTTTAAGCTTCTACAGATGGGGAAGAATTCCTGTTTTGGTTATTTCCCTTTTAAGTAGATCTTTTGCTTGAATCATTAAGGCAGCATGGCACGACACAGACTTAGACCCGCAACTACAAAGAAACCCAATAGGATGCACCACTCTCCATAGGATAGGCTGGGCTTCCAAGATAATTTTTGGTAGCTTTGTAGTGACTCGCTAATCATCTTAACCAGAGCACCTAGGTTTCCTCTCACTGTGGAATTTAAAGGCACTCATTGTTGCAGTTAAAAAGCGGTTAACGTCTCAGCTGCTTTATGTATATGAGGAGATGACACCTCTTATGCTAATTTTCCAGAATGCTCAAAGACAATTCAAACCTACAGAAATCAGATGAACATGTAACTATTAATTGAAGGTATGTTTGCTGGCACCTGTAGTGTTAATTGCTGCAAACAAACCAAAATAAATAAGAAAAAAATAATAATTTTTTTGTGTTGTATGTAGGGCAAGATTCCCACACCCCCATGCAGTGATATTCATCCCATATACCTCCAAACTTTGTTATTTCAACTCCAATGTTTCTGCTTGTTGTGGAAGTTTCTAGCTGCAGCAGTCTTGGTCATCTATTGTTTTTAACCCTAGAAGTGTCATGTGGGTGTTGTGTAAGTAATTGTTAAGGAAACCATCCTTGACTAATACTTTTTCTTCTACTTGTGATACCATGTTGCCGATGTCAGTCATGGCATCAAAACCAGATCTTCATGCCATTTGATATGTGTGCAGTCCCACCAAATTGAGCCGTTTTATTCTCAGTGTTTGCCACCAACTACCTGATGACCATAAGACCCACTCTTAGGCTGCCAGCATACTCGTACCCTTCACCAGGTAAGAACCAGCAGAGAGGGGCCATCATTAAAACAGTCATTAAGGGTAGTTCAAAAGTTTTCTGCTTTGTTCTCCCTTGAACTCTCTGTGCACATCCAGCAAGGTGCTGGAGAGTGAAGTGTAGTGAGCTCTCTGTAGAAGATGTCCCCTCACTTCCACAAATGGTAGTTCCTCCAAGCAGCCCTGCCCACCATCTCGCAGCACTAGCAGTGGTCTCTTCTTTCTCCACCAGGCAGATAGTATCACCCTGTATACACACAAATGCTGTTCTCACCTTGGAAGAAGTGAGTGGGCCATAACCCTCACTCTTCCCTCCCTATACCTGGCTTTTCCATTGTCAGGGCCACTTACTAAACTCCTGACCAGATTGGGCTGCCATAGGAGTGATGAGAGTTAAGCACTGCTGGGCATTCATTCGTAGATATTCTGATTTTCTTTTGTGTCCTATTTCTTCTTCCTCTTGTTTTCAGCATATTTTGTGCAAAGCTTGATATACTGGGATCACACATTAGCATGTTTCTGTGCTCTAAGCTTCCTCCATAATTACAATAGCACATACTTTTTGACAGGCATATTTCTTTCTCTTAGCATGGCTGGCCATTCTTCTAGTTTTATCCATCACTGCTGGATCAACTGTCACAGTTAATATAGGGAAGACCAAACCAGCCTCTAGCCACTCAGTGCCATATCTTCTTGACAGCTCCTCCATTGCCCAGGTTTGCTAGTTGAAATATGGTCACCAGGACTGTAGTCAGGGCTTCATCCCCCTGGGCCATAGATGCATAACACCAGCTTGGCCTTCAAGCTGCCAAATGTTTTAAGTATATCTGGTGAGTTTATCTCCTATATTTTGAGGAACAGCTGAAACTGTCAAGTCAGGTCAAGTGCTTTTGTATATTGATTATACTAATACTGTACCTAGAGGAGAAAAAGAAACTGGTATCTTGGCTTTTGGTTTACTAACGAAATGTTCAACAGAGCAGTAGCAAATGGCTTACTCATTGAACTGCAAGGCAGAAATGTATAATACCGAACTGGAGTAATTGCAAATTGGAGCGTCACTTCTGTATTCGAGATTCGGGGTTTTTTTTACATTTTTTAAGGATGCAAGAATGCTCACCCCATGCACAAAATCTGGGAGTAAGTAAAAATCAAAACTCAGAAGAGCTACTTCTAGTGCACTGTACATCTTCCTAACCATCAACAGAACCTTGGCAGTACCATGCACAATGAGCCAGCATGCAGTGTGTACAAACAGCATTGCAATTTAAAAGGCACATTGATGTGCAGTGGACTTAATGAGTCCTATTGGACCAAACTCATCTCCCTGAGTAACTTGTCTGCTCTGGCAACCAAATGTCTCCTTTTAGAGGATGGATGCATATTACTCTGAAGTCTACTTCTCACTTCCTCCAGATGATTTTGCTTCAGTTGAATCACATGCAGGACATTACGGATGCCTAACTTCTTCCTTCCTAACAGATTGTATAAACATCTATGCCACCCCTCTAATGTGTTTTAGCTTCTGGGGCAGCCTTTGTGTGGTATTCTAATTACTGCAGAATTTGAGGTCAACCACAGGTAGAGCTATCTCAACACATATATTGCATGTGCCATAGTGCCTAGGACATCCCAGAATGCAGTTTTCCTTAATGAAGTTACATGAAGGCTTGCTATAGTGTGGTATATCTTGTCCATTTTCTAAAACATTTGCACAAACATCTACCAGTGACATGAAGGCAAAAACAAGAAGCTGCTTAACGAGCATTGCAGATGTTTTGTCTTTATCAAATACACCACTCCAGTGCAACTTCTGCACTTGTCTTCATAGAATTTGGCATAAGTGAAACCAGCAGCCATTGGCCAAGTTGTCCTTGATATTCCTTTTAATACTATTAACTGCAGTCTTTTTAAAGTTGGACAATGTCATTATTGGCTGGAATAACATTCTCCTATTGTTATATAATTCATTCAGCAGTTTCCAGAAAGTATCATAAAACCACTCAGCCTTTGATGGCAGTATCCTATATACAAATGGATACACTTTGCCTTCACCCTGGCTGTTGTACATAGCAAGTGTAGCGTACAGTTGTTTGCACTGTGTTTGTGTATTGGAAAAGTGCTCTCAATAAGTATGTATTCAGACTGACACATCTGTTCCAAATTGCCAGCTGTGGTAATTATCACTGCATTCTTGCTACAATCCTCACTTTTGTTATATTTAATGATAAACAGACCATTCTTTAAAGATAATGTGGTCAGCAGTAGACACTGCTTGCTGACTTATCCAGATGCTGTGCACAGAGTATTTTAAAAAGAAGGGATTTGGCATTTGCGTAGTTACATCTGTAGAAGTAGATGCAAGTATTTTGGACACTATTTTTCATGGGGTCCTTAGCACCGTGCGATGCACAGCATCAATTCTGTCACATACTCTACATGTTTAAGCATTATAGGGTCATTGCTTTCATGGTGACCTGTAGTTTTCAGTAGAGTCTCAGCAGCAGTCACTGTTAAACACCTGACTCTACACTTCTCTTGACAATTTAAACATACAGAACCAGTACTTCCTATCATTAATCTGTTTATCCATATGATACAGGAAGCCATCTATAGTTAGTGGGTCTTTACCTTTTTGAGAGCATATGGTGTCACATGTACATCCCATAGTCCCAGAGGCTACATCTATTTCTGCAGTGGCCTTGTTTATCAGACCCTTACTTGCCTTGTGTTGCACTGTCTGTATACACTCACATGCTTGCCTTAAACGTCCTTAAGTAAAACAGGGGAAGTGACATAATTTCCTGCAGATGTATCTCTGGTGAACTGAATCGACTCCTGTGCGTATTATCAAATATGCAAGAACATCTTTGCTATACAACTTCTGTATATTTCATGCTGCATGTGTGCATTTATTTCATATAATTGTGAAACACACAATAAGGAATGGGTTTATCATTTGACACTTCACATTTCGGCATTATGCTAACTTGAGACAACTTCCTACTGCTGTCAGCATATAACTTGTCTCCCCAGATGGGATTGTGGTTTACATTTCTTTTAGCAGGTTGCTATCAGAAAAATTTTAACAGAATGACATATACACTTTCAGAGCACAGAAAAAGTCTAAACTTGTGAAGAGGCTCCCTTAAACCATTGACGGTGCCTGTTCCATTGCAGGTGTCCAGATCTCCAGTTTACATGCTTACAAACTTCTCAAACAAGAAGGCAGTAGTAAAAGTAGTCTCACATTCCCAGCAGAGACAGGGTTTTAACCCCTTGATTTATCTGATTCCTCTAGGGGAATGGAAGCAATTGAGGACCTGTCTAAGTACCATCAACATTTTGACGGCATATTATACTTTCAGGATAACAGCTGTAGTTTATCCTAACCCTGCTGCATATGTGATTCTGCTCTGCGTACTTGTAAAATGCTACTATCATATACCTCCTTACTGCACATTCCAAGTAAAAAATCATTTCTATTTCAGAATATTTTTTACATTATTTTCCATTGGCTTTAGGCTGTTTGTAAGACGGCCATCATTATCCTTTCTCTTCTTACTTAAACGACTTATTCTGCCTTCAGAGTATAACCTAAGCTATCCCGTAGTCAAGCCAGTCCGTTCTGGTTTCTGTAAAGACCTACCATCTGCTGTGCCAGCCCATTCTTACTCCTTAGCCAAAGTCCCAGTTTACTGGCCCTCACCTTGATGCAGTGCTGGTAATTGTCTTCGTTTTGTATGGTGTAGCATTAACCATTATATCGTTAATGCTTATCTTGCTTCATTTGCTTGAACTCATTGCAGTGTGCATTCGAAGTGTCCTCCGTGCACAACTCCACATGATGACAGTTCAGTGAACAATGGAAGTACGACAGTCTGAGTACAAAATAGATCTGTCCATATCCTTAAGTTTAACTGTTCTTTCCTGCTGTGCGTTTCTACCGTAGTGCACTTCTTCAGGAAGCCCAATTACAGATGCTACCTTCCATCCCCAAGAGCCAGTGTAGAATCTGGTCACAGATGTATCACATTGTGATGGAGAGCACTCCCATGTAACTTAAAGCCCAGGTCATCTGGTCCATAGAGAAGAAGGGATGTATATCACCATCTTGAAGATGAAGACAGTGTCTTATGGCTTGTGTTGAAGCTATACTCTTACCTTTCTACTTGCCTCCCACCTGATCATTTTCTACCATGATTACCTGATGCATAGTAGCTGGATGCATCGATAGTTATTTTTCTGCAAACATCAGTAACATAGCAATGGTCAGATACCTTAGCAAGCAGGAAGAGGTTTGTTCTTAATCTCTTTGCAAATAAATAATGGTTTTGGTTCTAGAGAGCAAAGATGGTCTTCATTACGAAGGCATTTATTGTTCCTTGAGCAAATTTCCTATGCAAAGTTGCTTAATTTTCCTGCAGCTGGAGCCTGAACTCTGAAGTGGTAGAGGATATCTTACTGGAAACTCACCATCAGGAACTATCTGCCACATTGGGTAACACATGGTTACTGCTGCTCTTATCCTTGCTTCTTTACTTACTGACCATATACATAGTCAAGTCAAGTCAAGTCAAATTTTATTTATATAGCACCTTACAGACAAAATATGCCACCAAAGTGCTTTACAAAGTTACAAAAAATAAAATACAAATTCAATCAACATACATTACTAAAAGCTAAATCATAAAAATAAGTCTTAAGATTTGATTTAAAAACTGCCACTGAAGAAGACTGCCGAATATAAAGTGGAAGCTCATTCCAAAGTTTTGGAGCTGCAACAGCAAAAGCTCTATCTCCCCTCGTCTTTAATCGTGACCTTGGGACCTCAAGTAAAGACAAATCTTCAGAGCGAAGAGCCCGAACAGGTACATAGGGATGCAACAATTCTGATAAATAAATTGGGGTCAACCCCTTTAGAGCTTTAAATGCCAATAACAAGATTTTAAAGTGAATTCTATAGAAAACGGGCAACCAGTGTAAGACTGCCAATATGGGCATGGCATGATCAAATTTGCGTTTGCCTTCCAAAAACTTCCCAGCAGCATTTTGAACAAGCTGCAAACGGGACAGGGCACCCTGACTCACACCAAATAAAATGGAGTTACAATAATCTAAACGTGAAGTTATAAAAGCATGCACCACAATTTCAAGATCACATTTAGACAAAAAAGGTTTCACCTTAGCCAAACGTCTTAACTGATAGAAGGAAGATGCCACTACCCTATTAATATGACCCCTAAAACAGAGATCTTTATCCATTATTACCCCAAATTAATAACAGAATCCTTCAAATAGGGAGTCAATTCACCACAATCTATCATAATAGAATCATTGTAACGCCTGGAACCGAAAAACACCACTTCTGTCTTTCCTTCATTAAGACTCAAAAAATTTTCCACCATCCATATCTTAAGCTCACGTAGGCAATCCAGAATCTTTAATAGTGATCGACCATCAGACTCATCCAAAGGTAGATAAAGTTGACAATCATCAGCATATAGATGAAAGTCAATACCATATTTTCGTAAGATGTCTCCTAGAGGCAAAATATAAATACAAAACAACAAAGGCCCCAAGATTGAACCCTGTGGAACCCCCCAAGGAAGATGGGAAAACCCACCCATCTGTACACATACCATTCTATCAGTAAGGTAAGACCTAAACCAATCTAACACCAAACAAGAGATTCCCACATAATGTTCAAGACGGTGCAAAAGCACCTCATGATCAACTGTATCAAAAGCAGCCGTTAAATCCAACAGCACTAATAATACAGATTTTCCTCTATCAGTTGCAAGAAAAATATCATTCATAACTTTCAACAAAGCTGTCTCAGTACTATGTAATGGTTTAAAACCAGATTGAAAATTTTCTAAGAAATTATTTTTATCTAAAAAATCCAACAATTGGCCATAGACACATCTCTCCAACACCTTACTCAAAAAAGGTAACTTGGAAATTGGCCTATAATTAGCCAATACAGACGCATCAAGGCCTGATTTTTTCAACAGTGGATGTATAACCCCCCTTTTAAAATCATTGGGCACTACACCAGAAAGTAAACTCGTGTTGATTATTGACAACACCACCGGTGCCACTGTAGGAGATACATCCTTATAAACAAACGCAGGAGAACCACTAGGCTTAGCCTCATTTATCATTTTAATTAAATCTGGCAATAATATTGGATTAAAAGTACATAATTTCTTCGAAACAGGAATCAGTGGGCCCTGTAAAGAAACTATAGGCACAGCCATTTTTAACTTAACAACCTTATCCATAAAATATTTAAGAAAATCATTACAAATTTTAGTTGAAGCCTGAACTGAGAAATAATCTTGAGCATTTAATACAGAATCAATTACATCATACAAAATCCTAGGGTTATGTGAATTTTTAGAGACAAGGTTAGAATAATACATATTTTTTGCACATTTTACAGTATTCTGGTAGACCTTCCAACTTTCCCTCAGAGCAATTAAAAATACAGAAAGCTTATTCTTTTTCCACTGCCTTTCACATCTTCTACATTCTCTCCTTGCAGCTCGAGTAATATCCGTTACCCACGAATTTCTTACTGAACTCTTCTTTTTCAAACGCAAAGGGGCAATAATATCCAAAATATCCCTACAGGTCTCATTAAAGCAGCTTAAAAATCCATTCAATGTACACCCTTCTGGTATTTGAAACATAACTTCTTTAAATAATAAAGAAAACCTCTCAAGGACATCTTGATTAAAAAAATGTCTGAATCTAACTGACACAGAGTAATTTTCTACACTAGAATACAACTTAACATCAAATACAATAGGTTTATGATCAGAAAACACAGCATCATGTATACAAAGATTTTCCACAGCAAGCCCAGATGATAATACCAGATCCAGCGTGTGACCACATTCATGAGTGGCCCCATCAACACACTGATTTAAATTAAAACAATTTAACAGATCACAGAAATCTGAAACAAGTGGCTTATCTGGACAGCACACATGAATGTTATTATCCCCAAGTAAAATAATCTGATCATAACGTAAAACATACTCAGACAAAAATTCAGAAAATTCAGATATAAAAACCTTATTATAACTTGGAGGCCTATAAACCACTGCACACAGAAGTGGACTTAAATAACCCAATTCAAATAAACATACTTCAAAACTACTATAAGTAGTTACAGGATGCAGTATAATGCATAGTATAATGTAAACTTAAAAAAAATAATTTCAGAAAGCAAACAGTAAATGTTAATACACTTATTGTATTTGTAGACTGAAATAGGAATCCAGTCAATATAATAACATCAGTAGGTATTAGATCATTTACCGCAACAATATTAGAAAGATACAACAGGTAATAACACTGAGTTAATACTTACAGTAGTCAGACACTACATAAATATGCAGTAGTAATATGACAAAAATTAAGAAATGCCACTACATGTATACAATTATAGAAATCTTGAGGGGAACACAAACTATTCAATCTGTTGTGAATAATATCTGAACACTAAATGAGAGAGTGTCAAAATGTAGACATCCAAAAGTCCCTTATTAACCACACTAAGGTTTCATATACAGCCTTGCCAGTAATGAATATGTGAATACAGTTTTTGTTAATGCCATACCTTCAGAGCCATTAAACAAAAACACAGTATCTTTTGGTATACTGTTCATCAGACCAAAGCTATGTAATATAAATTTCACGGTGGTACACTTTTTATAACATGACAGACTAGGTATGTAGTGTAATTGGAAAATTGCTTCATTTTTAACACTCTTTAAATGCAACCCAGACGGTAAAACCTCTTGTTCCAGCTCAAATTGCTGCCAATATCCAATTTGTCTTACTAATAAGCTTTGTATTGTAAAAGCTGGTTGCAGTTACCACCTAACAAAGCACTATTGGTGATGCTTACCTCCTTTAAATCTTTTTAGTAGGTATATTTCATGGTGTTTGAACTTCTTTCTTTATATGCGATCCGAGATTTGCGTGTGGATGTGTGTGTAATTACTTACTCAACAACATCAACTGCGGGAACGTTGTCAATGCAGATGCTGACAAGCAGCTGTACATGCATGGGGAAAATCGTTGTCCCATGAAAAAAAAAATTTTGCAGGCCCCATGTGCCCCACCCTGCTAATTATATACACACTAATGCTTCTTCTTTCGGCTTTTCCCGGTTAGGGGTCGCCACAGTGGATCACCTTGTCTGCTCATGATTGGCACTGGAGTTTTACAGTGTCAAGTTGCCAGCCCGGCACCCAACCTTCCACAGAAGGCACACACACACACGCACACACTCACACCTAGGGCCAATTTAGAGTGTCCAATCCACCTGCAGCATGTCTTTGGGATGTGGGAGGAAAACGGAGCACCCGGAGGAAACCCACACGACCACAGGGAGGACATGCAGACTCTGCACAGAAGGGGATCAAACCGGAGAACCTCTTGCTGTGAGGCGGCAATGCTAACCATTGCACTACCGTGGCTGCCCATATACACACTAATGCTGAGATCTCAAAATCACCAGGAAAGGAACATTCTGCTACCCAGGGATTTTTGATCTAGCATACCTGTCGACCATCTGCATATGTTTGCAAAATATGATAGATTAGACAGATGTCAACTACCTAGAGTTCCAACCAAATGTCAGACTCCCATATAGATGAGTGTGTGTGTGTGTGTGTGTGTGTGTATATATATATATATATATATAGAGAGAGAGAGAGAGAGAGATCTAGATATAGATTTCTATATCTATAGATCTAGAAAGAGATAGATATATAGAATTGATAATGTATGCATGTGTTTTTTTTCTGTTCAGACAGTATAATAACTCAATTTGTCTGTCGTTAGGACAAATTTGGCATTACTTTATTTTTTATAAATATTCCTTCACGCTTTGAATAGTGGGAAGGGCAGAGTGTGAAAGAGTTCATTTCTAGGTGTGTCAAGTTTAACAGAAATGAGCTTAACATTTAGTATAGTTTCAGAAAATCATTTGCACAGGCTCTGCATGCACGTATAATAACTCAGTTTGTCTGTTGTTAGGACAAATTTGGCATTACTTTATTTTTTATAAATATTCCTTCACGCTTTGAATAGTGGGAAGGGCAGAGTGTGAAAGAGTTCATTTCTAGGTGTGTCAAGTTTAACAGAAATGAGCTTAACGTTTAGTATAGTTTCAGAAAATCATTTGCACAGGCTCGGAAATGAGCAGTGTGGAGAGAAATGAAAGGAGAAATAATAAAAGGCAACACTAAGTGTCCGTTGAGTAGGCGGCATTAGGGACAGAGCATGAAGACAGTGGAAGTACAATATGTGGAGTGGAATACCAGAGGACTCAGTACAGGGACCCCTCCTTTTTGGTATATACTTTCTGACCTCTATACCACAAACCCTGAAAGGGCCCAAACTAAATGCAAAAACGTTCGGCATTGTCACCTTTGAGAAACATATCTCATAGATTTCCACACAAGAGCGTACCTTGTGTGCAATTTACAGCATAAGCAGTACCCCATGCAGCACAGACAAGCGTAATAAAGGATCTCAGCACCTGGGTTGACAGTTCCCTCACCTTTTGCAACCTCGTTGCAGCAGTTGTTAAGAAATCCTTCTGTGTAACACAACTGACTTCCAAGGGTGACTCGTCTAGGTCTAAGGATGTTATTGTCTCTTTGTGCTCTGCCCTAATTAGACCAGTTATAGAATACAATACCCCTTTCAGCATGTATGTAGCCAGCCATGTAACTAGAAAGTCCTAAAGGTTCCTGATGAAAAAAGATTATTGGCCTAAAATCCTTAGTTACCAACAGACTAGAAGCCTTACACTGTCTTCTGCATGGAGATCTCTGCCTGGCATTCAGAACCATCAGAGTCCACCCTAATGTATCTTTTATACCTCCACAGATGAGTAGCTACACTAACCCCCTAACCAAGGATTTGAACCTCCAGCAACAAGAACAAAACACGTTGGAGGAATAAATTCATAACCCAAATGGTCGTTTCATTTCTGGAATAAATTGTCCCTGAATGTTCAACAAAGTGATACAATTGCTTACTTCAAGACTAAACTTGGCATTTGGAGAGGTAGCTGCAAGTTCATTCCCAGCTGGACATGTTTTGCCTCTTGGAAGTGAGGGGTACATTTTGAGAATGGTATTTGGCAAAGCACACATGGTCTTCAGGCTTACTTGCCTTGTAGTTCCTGTGATCCTATGACCTGTCTATGACCTGTTTCAGAAATATTAAGTAACTAAATAAATGAAGATGAAGTAGGGCCATAGTAGAGCTTAGAATGTATAGCTGCTAGGAAGATACAGCCCATTAGGGAAGTAAGGAATAAAGTACAAAGGATGGAAGATAAATACAGTGTTTAGGAGAAACCAGTGACTTTGAATAATAGAAATACTGTCTGAAATGTCTTCTTAAGCAAGAGAGCTTGTAGGTGAATGCACTGAGATGTAATGAAGAGCAGTGGTGACATAATTTAGAGGTGTGAGGGGTGCTACAGCAGAGGTCAGAAATAGAGCATAGATCATTAATTAGAGTGATGTATGCAAGGATCTGTTGTGTGGTAGGGAGGTAATAGAAAGGGGTAAGGTGGTTGAACAGTGGTTGCATGAAACAGCATTTAGGGCATGTATGTACATATAGGAAGGAGGTGGGTTCATGGGATGCTTGCTGAAATGGGGCTCCAGAGGTCATAGTCATGGTTCTTTTTCTGCCTGCTCTTGTGGGATCTAATCTCATCTGGAGGACACAAATCATGACCCTCCCTTTCATTTGACAGAACAATATTTGTTGCTTATTTATGTACTTTTTTGGCTTGATGACATCTTTGTGTTTCCCAGGGTGTCACATTTTATCAAAAGGGTAACAGACAAAACAATGTCTGCAGGTAATGAATTTCTCCAGTGAATGCCTTGTGTACTTTCAGCTAATGCTGTAGTTAAAGGAAAACTCTATCTTGAAATTGAAAAAAAAATAATCTTGTCATCTTTATATTCTGTGCACTACAAATGTATTACAATCAATCTAGATGTTACTTACTGTATTTTAACTGCTTATGCCTTGATTCTGTTTTACATATTTTTGTCCTACTTTGAATTTTTTAAAATATTTTTATCATGCAATTACTTTAAATGTCATTATCAACCTGACCAAGGCATTCGGTCTAGTAGATCACAATCTACTTCTACACCATCTACTTAATATAGGCATTAGCCCAGATGCCCTACCTTGGTTCCAAAACTGTCTCTGTTCCAAAGCTATTTGTCTTAATTGACACTAATATTTTAAATACTAGTCCTCTCTCCGCACCAGGAAATCTGAAGCAAGGAGTTCCTTAAGGGTCCATTCTTGCTGCATTCCTTTTCTCCATATTTATCAACAGTCTCTGGTTCTTCCTCGCTTCCTACTTTTACTCTGTGATGATGGAATGGTATTAAGCCACTCAAGTGAATCCCTTACAACTTTACAAACAAATCAGATTTCCTCCACCTGATTTATTTGATCAGTAACAATAAACTTGTACTCAAGTCATCCAAAACAAAAGCCAGACTGTTTGAAACAAAGTAAAAACTAAGCAAAGCTGCCTCCATGCTACAAATCGCTGACCACAACTTTGCCATTATCAAAAACACTAACTCATTTAAATTTGTGTGTCTCTGGCTAGGTCATTCTCACAGTCTCTTCCTACACTTAGACAGTATAATAAAAGAAAATAAGCCCACAACTTTTCTGGGTTAACAAAATCTCCTCCTTTCTCTCACATTCCTCCAGAATCTCAATAGGAAAAGGCATTTTTCTATCCTAGCTAGAATAGGTCCTTCCCTTAATAGCACATGCCTCAAAACAAAATTGCACTCTTATTCAAATGCTCAACAGTAAAAGATGCAGGTTTATCACATACTCACCAAAAGAAGAACACATTGCAGAACACCACAAAAAGCAAAATGGATTCCTATCAAACAAAGAAGAAACCTTCTTCTCGGATCAAAACATATCAAACTGCAATAAAACCAAACTTTCTCTCCACTAGCTACCAGACTGATACTAGACTCCCCAGCCTGCAACCTTGGAAACCTTGACCATTCTGCACCCTCACTGCGGCCCTCTCAAACAAAACTTCAATTCCCATACAATGCTTTTCTTTATTTGGTCCCATAATCTGGGAATCCATGCCAAATTCACTTAAAGACACATCCTGTTACCCAAAATTCCATACTTATCTCAAAGCACACCGCCTGAAAATGGTAAAATGTCTGTGTAATTTCTCAAATCAAGTAACCTAATCAAGCCGTAAGCTCCCATTTACTTTCACCTTTCTTATTCCATCTGCTTTAATCTCTCCAAACGTAAAATTCTTGTCATACTAATGCATTGCTTATATAATTTAAACCCTAGGTCTGTATTGTAAGCAATCTCAACCATCTGTATAGCCATCTGTTAAAAGATGTATTAATTTGTGTATAACTGCATGTAACAACAATACCATGTATGTTTTGCAAAACCTCTCTCTGACTCTCCAGAAATGGCATTTATGTAATATTTATCTGTGATGTATGTAATTACTGTGCATTCTCAACAGTTTTATGTTTATACATATTTACCTCTTTGCAGTATATCTCTAGAGCTGTCAAACTTTAATGCTTTCCTGGACTGAGACTGAAACTGGTAATTTGCGATCAGTGTTCTCACCCAGTTAACACATGTATTTAAATAAACAAAACAAAAACACACACACACACACACACACACACACACACACACACACACACACACACATACACACATAAATAAATTAATAAATTCGGGTCCCTTTAATATGACCTAGCCTAGGTTGCAGCAATACTGTTGAGTTACTTTTTTTTAATTGGGCCATGAATGCATTGGCAGTGCTTCCTTTTGGCTGAATTGCTGTGAGCACTATAAACTGGATAAATCCACGGGCGTCCATTTATATTTTCTTTAGCACAAAAGAGGTGAAAATACAGGGTTTTCCCATTTTTTTCAACATGTTTCTATGAAAATAGTTCCAGACCCGCCATCTCCTCAGTTATGCAAGGTGTGAAAGTTGTTTAACACTGACTGCATCCCATCAGAAAATACCACATCTGCTGTGGCAATTAGCCTCTTTACAGAGGAACCATGCCAAAAGGATAAATGGTAGTCTTTATTCTGATCTAGAGTACTGTAAGTAGAGCATTTTGTGTGGTCACAGTCAGTGAGTATGTTGACAGGCTGTTTCTTTGTTTAGTTAGTTAAAAATGTTTTTTTTTGCTCATACATCTGTCTCTATGATCTTGTACACTGTGATTCTTTTAATTATTCTTGTGTGGCTGTTACTGCTAAGTTGTGATACATAAATAATGTAGGTCCTGCTCATTTATCAGGCACTTACAATTTTCACTTCAACGAGATAGTAAGGCAAATGCCAGTTGCCTGTATTTTCTGATACTTGCTTAATTTTGTAGTTACATTAAGATAAACAACACTTCAGAGGTGAAAATTGAGAGCATGTACCAGTTAGTGTATGTAGTGTTGCAGTGTAACTCATCCCTGTTCTCCATGTGTAGGGATTTCTCAAACAACTAACAATGGAGAAAGTTTCACTTTAGTGTTTTTAACACTATACTGACCTCATTAGGACTCTGTCTAAGGTTGAAAAATTGTTGCAGGCACTCATACCATTCTCTCTAGTACAAAACAGTTCTGTGGCTACATTCCTCCCTGGCATACAATCCTCATCCCACCACAAGAAAGGCACTGTGGTACAGCCCATTCATCACTCTCCTTCCCCTCATTGAATCCTGCAGTTTCAAGGATGCTAAATGAACCTGCATCACCTTGGTCATGGCATGGGACCCTTCTTTCTACTCTACAGAACTTAAATCTTCTACTTATCATTAACAAAAAAAAAAATATCTTCAAAAAAATGGAAAAAGAATGTTCATAAATAGCAGTAAGCATGGCAGTTCTACTAGAAAACTGATAAGGTAATAAAAAACACTTTTTGTAACATTATTTTCTACAGATATCATTAACTCTTACCAAAATTTCAAATTCTGAGCTCATGTTTTCAAAATACCATCTTTGGACCTCTTCCACATGAGCTAAGACACAACTGTAAAACAACATTCACAAATGAACTTGTACAACTGCATATAACAGCTTGACAGAAGGGTAGCTAAAATGATTGCCATGAAAACTTCATAACCAAGTTCCTCACACAAAAAGTTATAACCTTGCACAACACCCTAGCACACCCAATCCACCAGATTCCATAGACCAAATTATGTTTGCCCAAACAACTCAGTCTTTGATTATCCTGTATAATTTTCTACTGCTTTGTTTTTATCCAAAGAACTTCTCATACAGAGATGACCAAAAGGCATGCCAACAAACAATACAAATGGCAGTATAAACAAAATGTATCAATTTTACTTTGTGATCTAGATCTCTGGACATTAAGCACAATCTATTTAAGCAATAACCCATGCCTGGGTGTAGGTAATGCTGGATTTATCCACGGTTGGTGTGGTTTGGTCACGAGGGCGAAGCCCGAGTGGCCAAACAAAGACAACCGTGGGTAAATCCAGCATTACCCACACCCAGAAGTGGGTTATTGCTATTATACAATGACATTACTTGAGAAAAAAAATACTTAGTTTTCTTAAATAATGGCATTGTATAATGCCTCCATGCTGCCCGGTATTCTGCGGCAGTTCTGATGTACTGCGCATGTGAATGCTTACGCAGTACATCAGAGCTGTGTGTGGAAGCAATGGAGAAAGGAAAATCTCTGTTGCTTTTTAAAAGGTGTCTCACTATGTTAAAAGAGTTTAACATAGCGAGATATCTTAAAAAAAAAAAAAAAAGCAATGGAGATCTTCCTTTCTCCGTTGCTGTTTTTAAAGCTGTCTCACTATGTTAAACTAGCAGGACAGCTTTAAAACAGCAATGGAGAAAGGAAGATCTCCGTTGCTTTTTTTTTTTAAGATATCTCGCTATGTTAAACCCATTTAACATAGCGAGATTACAGCAACGGAGCTGTTCCGTTCTCCGTTGCTGTGTAACACAAAAAAAAAAGACTTCTACTAATGGAAAAAGTCCAGGCAACTGGACCTTTTTCCATTAGTATAAGTCTGATTTACAACAGGCACGCTGACCAGTCAGCATGCATGTTTTGGAATATTAATGGGGGGTCATTGTATAATCACTCTTATCTTCTCCATAACATCTTCATAAGATAATTTAATTGACTGTGGAAATTATTCCACTGTCCAGTCCTCCAGATACTTTAATTTTTCATTAACCTGTAGGTAATGGAACTTGTTCAGAAGCTCATAATTCTGTGTATACTTAATTGTCACAGCAATGATTTTATTCTCATATAGTTTATACTAAGATAAGGAGCCTAATTCTTACGTTTCATAATGTAATGTTAAATCTCCTTCAGGTTTTAGCAAGTAAAGTAAATCATCTACCAAAAGTGCTCATTTTATGTGTTGTACATTCCACCTGTATCTCTCCAATGGGGAATCTCACAAAAGAGCTGCCAATTTTTTAAATGTAATACAGAAAGGAGGTCATGCAACTGACCTGTCAAGTTCATATAGTCAGCTGAAATGATTCTGGCAACAGACTCCCAAATACAAAAAGAACTCCCTGCACTCAATAACTGATCTCATAAGATCTAGTGTACAGCGGAGAAAGTATCTATGGCTTTCTCACTGAACTTTTTAAAGAACATGGTGGAAAATTACCACCCCCGATTGTCATGAACATTCTCAGAGAATTAAAAAAAACTTTGGTGACTTTTGCAAAGAGATTTATAAAATGTAGCACTTTGAAGAATCATGATTTGGATTTGCTGTGAAATTCAGACCCAAAGTAAAGTACACACCACTGCTTTACATTGTTAAATGCTGAACTTTACTGTCCATTCTCCTAAATTGTCAAGGGATTTCTGTAAAACAGTAGGAATTAAACGGTAGCTATTTACCCTGTTTTGTATCTGTCTACAAGTTTGAATACCTAGGCCATAGGTATGGGTCTACATTAAATTTCAAAATACTGAAATCTCGAATTTCAGTATTTCGAAATCACAAAGCCGCATACGGCAGAAGCGCAAAATTCAAAATACTGAAGCACTGATATTTTGAATTTCTGCTTCCGGTGGTATGGAATATTGATGTTTGGGTTTAGCTTTGGTGAGTTTGTGTGTGTAAGTATATTGGTTAGGGGTTTGGTGTGTGTAAGTATGTGTTGTGATTGCTATGTGTGTGTTTGAGGGACTGTAAGATGTGTGTGTGTGAGTTTTGTTTGTGTTTATGTTTATGCGATCTCGGAGTTAGAATATATAAGTAGGGGGATGTGGGGGTGCTTGCCCCCATGCTTATATGTAGTTTAATTGTATTTGTTTGATTGTGGGGGGGCGTTTTGTGTATGTTTATGTGTGTACTGTATGTGTAGCGTAATTACGGGATTTTGAATTTTGTGGTTGTGTGTTTTCAAATTTGTGAGTTGTGGTTGGGTTTTCGGCTTTGTGATTTTGAAATACTGAAATTCGAGACTTCAGTATTTCGAAATTGCAAAGTGGACCCATAGGTGCACAGCTTAAATATTCATAGTTTTTATTGTCAAGGTTATAATCTACAGGACTTGAATAAGCATGAAGAATGTTAATGATCAAAACCTTAATGTAAAGGAAAGCTTATTTCATAATCATGGAAGCATTGTGTAATGTATTTATCTTATCATGTTTTTATTATTTACTGACATTTGTTTTTAGTTTTTGTTTCCTGAATCTGGTGTTAACTCCCTCAGTTTGTTTCAGGCATAGACTTTCAAATAGAACTGAATTAAGCAGTGACTCACAGACCAGCCACAGATGACATCTAATTAACTTATGAAAATAGAATATAATGACAGATATTCTTCATTTAGATAACTGCTGCAGTAGTGCTTACTACTGGGATTTTAGCTGCAGAAGGCTTGATGTCCATCCCGACTCCCAGAGGTTAGCATTCTTCACCCTTCAAATGCTGAAGACATCAGGGACATCAAGATGTTCTGTTTATAAAATGGATGTTTGACATCTTTATTATAGTTTTTGTGATACACATCGCAGTGTACGCACTGCTACTGCATCTGCAGTTTGGCATTGTTCAGCTTGCATTGGAGCTCATTGCAGATAAGGCAGTTGGTGCACTAGTTAAGGTTGTGAGCTGTAGTTCCTCTGGTAAAGGGATTAATTCCCTTAGCCCTCATTTGCCTACTGTGTGGCCTTGTGCAAGTCACTTATCTAGACAGTGCTCCGATGTTGCCCCTGAAAAGGGACCGTGTCTCCAGTGCGCATACCTGGTTAACAAGTAGTAGTAGTATTATTAGGGGTTTCCTGGTTGGGGGTTACAATCTCTGCCAGATATGAAAGTTCAACTGCTCAGTGCCCCCTGCATAAGGAAATGTTCTTTTGGAGCCCACTGGTGAAGTCATTAGGAAAAATGATTGAAAATAGTAAGATGGTGTGGTCAGTGGAACAACTATTTCATCCCCCTGACTGGAACTACCCATCTAGTCCTCCTATTTTCAGTCAAGAAAAAGGCAAATAAATAAATGGTAAGAAGGGTCAGTACAAGAAAATGTCAGGAGAGCTAGAAGGAGAAGTCTGAGAGGCCCCTCGGGCCTTTATCCTCCTGGGAGCAGCTATGACTACATGGAACCAGCCTGTCCTCATCACTTCATCACCAAGAATAGAAGGAAAGGTAACTGGGAGAAAAAATCACAAAATACACATGAGTGATACAAATAATGTTTGAGGGCCATCAAAGTCCAGTTCATAAGACATCCCAAGATGACCGGTACTCCACCATTGTGAAAAGACCAAGTGTATCTGGTCCTCCTACACTGCTGGGGATAAAAGTACCCATATCAAGGCAAGGCCAAAACAGGGTTTCTACTCTAGACTATGCCAAGTGCCCAGAAAGAAGAGACTGTAGAGGACTGTTCTGGATCTTTTAAGTCTCAATATCTACCTCAAGACCCCAAAATTCAAAATGCTGACATTGTAAGTCCTTCTGTCACTCCCATTTCCACAAGCTATTATGGTTACCGTATGCCTAACTTCACATGCCCGTGCAAAGGGACCACCTGTGCTTCCTCAGATGAGAGGCTTCTGCTATCAGTTTACCTCCTTGCCCTTTGTCCCTTTTATTTTGATTACTGCACTCAAGATTTTCACCATATGCCCTTCTACAATAATTGCATACTGCAGAACAAATGGCATTCACATATATTCCTACCTAGATGGCTGTCTCATTCAAACATTTTCTCAGGGGGAGTCTGAGAGGACACTGTAGTTCACTATGGACTCCTTCTAAAACCTTGTATTTTTCTTCAGCACACCTAAATTAGCCCTTACCCCCTCCAAAAGTGTACTATTCCTTTGATCACATCTGGACTCTAACAACCAGAGGGCTTCCTCCCAAGAGAAAGTGGAATATCTAGCATGATATTTACATAATATGCTATGAGGGACAACTCTCTCAGCCAGAGAATGCCTCAAGATGTTAGGGAGCATGGTTTCCACTATACTAATGGCACTGTGTCTAGGAGGCATGTAAAAAAAAAAAACTCCAGTGGTACTTGTTTACCTTCAGTGTCTGACTGGGCCAGGTGCCCATTTTCAGCAGTGGCCTGGGGAGAAAACCTCCAAGGCACAACAACTGTAACATAACAAGTAGGCACAGTAGCACATAACAAATCATCATATATAGCATCCCAATTCAGTAACTAGTCATATATACAAAACCTTGAGGTTTACTTGGAGCCAGCGCTCTTAGTCCGTATAAGAGATTGTTCCTATCACACCCCTGTAAAGAAATTATTCACAGAGTATATTCAGGAACAACAAATGCTTGAGATTGTAAAAAACTACCAGGGGATGGAATATACTAGATATTCTTTGTGTTCCCAAAGAAATTACTGTAACTTCAAGTCAAGTTTTACCACTACTGATGTGCAGTGATCATGGGGTTATAAAGGTTAATTTGTTGCTAGATAATTTTGCCAAACTGAAATCTAAGCCAGTGAGAAGATTAATTACAAATTATAGGGAAGCAAAAGAGTTACTATATAAAACTAACTGGAGTGAGGTGTTCAGTGGAAAAACTGTAGATGAAATGTGGAAAGTTTTGAAAGAGAAATTGTTTGAGTGCAAAAAAGTAAAAAAAAAAATGTTTATCATCAGGATCTAGGCACACGATATCAGGGGGGTATATTTCCATAAAATAAAGATACCTGATTAAGGTGAGAGACAAAAAATATAAGAAATTAACTGTAACTTTGAAAACTGAAATAAACAAACTGGACAAACAGATTAAACATAGTGTTAGACAAGATCAAGAAAAATTTGAAGAAAATGTATATAAAGATATTGAGAATAATAGGAAACCTTACAGATTCATAAGATGTGGAAGGAGTAAAGATGCACAAACTGATAAACTGTGTGCAGATTCTAAAATTTATTCTCAGACACAACAGATTATAGATATATTTACAAAATATTATGCAAAACAGTTTGGCGCCACAAAAGGGGTGGTAAGTTGTCCTAGTGACATCCAGGTAACCCCAGATGCTGGAATCAAATTAGATTATATTGAAAAAGGACTGTGCAAACTGGATCCAAACAAAGCAGGGAGGAGATGGAATAAGTAACAATGACCTGAGAACACTTCAGCAAGAACTTACACTACCATTATATCTTTTATTCACTAGGTCATATAAATATGGGAAGATTCCTCAAGATTGGAGACATGCACTTATTAAGCCTGTCTTTAAGGGAAAGGGGAATAGGACAAACCCAGAACCATATAGACCCTTAAGTCTACTTTCATGTTGTGGAAAAATAATGGAGAAGGTAATACTGGATAAGTTATTGTCAAAACTGGATAGGTTGGGACTTGAAACCATATATCAGTATGCATATGCTGGAAATAGATCTATTACCACCTGTAACATAATGTTCTCTAACAATATAATAACAGCTATGAATGATAAATTGTACTGTGATGTGATTTATATAAATTTTAACTTCAGCATTTGACAGGGTCATATCCAAAACACTGATCAATAAATTAGTACAACTAGGTATTGATGTACTGTTGATAAGATGGATAGCTGTATGGCATACAAATAGGACATTGCAAGTATCACACACCAACTGGACAGGTGAAATCCTTGGTTACAGTCAAGGTGTCCCACAGGGCTCTGTCCTAGGCCCTTACTTGTTTAGATTGTATCTTTCAGACCTAACTTTTTCATCTGAGGTATTCTACAGTCTATATGCTGATGATCTGAAATTGGGTAAACTGATTACAAGTTTTATAGACAAGGCGTGTCTGCAAAATAATTTGACTAAATTGACCATTTGGGCACAGGAGAATAATATGTTGATAAATGCATCAAAAACTAAGCATATGAGATTTGGGAGACATAAACTGAAAGGTGAATATTTAATACAGCACACAGTGATTGAAACTGTAGACTCATTTAAGGACCTTGGTATATGGGTAGATCCAGCTATGAGTTTTTCTAATCATGTCAACCAATTGGTTAATGATAGTTATAAAATTATAGGTTGTATAAAAAGATTTATAAAGTCTAGGAAATCACACATAATGAAGTCATTCTTTGTTAGTTACATTAGACCTAAACTTGAGTATGGAATAACAATATGGAAACCCTATAGGAAAACAAGCATAAATAAACTGGAAAGAGTACAGCGAAAATATACCAAGGGCATCCATGGATGTGAAAATCTAAGTTATTATGAAAGACTAAAATATCTGAACTTGTACAGTGTCTCTTACAGATATTTAAGAGGAGATTTTATTCAGGTATATAGGGAATTTAGGGACAACTACCTCTGGGAATGTTTGGGGTTATCAAACAGTACTAGAGAGTCATCAGATAACCTATGTAGAAGATTGTATAGGAATGAGAAGTGTACTAATTGGTTCTCTGACACAGCAGCTGATGCTTGGAACAGACTACCAAATTACATTAAAGCAAGTACTAGTTTAGATACCAGCCTAGACATTTATTATGGGAACAAGTGTTTTGGTACATTGGCAATCTAAAAGGGCATTAATGCCTGTGTTTGAAACATTTGTATGTATGTATTTCCAAGAAGCAAGAATGGTGGGCCATCCAGGTCAAGTAGAACATGTAGGCACCCCTCATCCAGGAATGCCTCAATCAGACCGTAACTATAGATGCTTTGGCCCTAACTTATATGGCACATTCTAGAACCCTCAGGAAAGCTGAAAAGGTAAAGAGTCTGGAGTGCAACCCAACTACACGAATGGATACTACATGGGGATGTTTTACTTCAGTTGATGCACAAGGTGTGTGTTTCAGAGGTAGACCTGTATGATTCTCCAAGCAACAAAGCCCTGAGAAAGTTCTGCTCTAGAGCATCAAAAAGGATTGGGCACCGTGTGCTTTCTTCTTCAGGTGGGAAAGGGTCCCTTTTTGTATGCACTCTCTATAATCCCTCTGCTTCCCAAGATGATCCAGAAAGTAAGGGAGGAGGGATCAAGGATGCTTTTAACAGCACTGTTCTGACACAGACAATGACACTTCTTCCCTCTCATGCAGGTTTCCAGGATGAAACCATATGTGCTGCCTCTGTAAATGGCCTCTCCAGTCCCATAATAAGGGAATCCTAATACACCATGTTTTGGAGAAACTATAGCTCACTGCCTGAATGCTTTAACTCTTTTGCCCTTTGAGCACCAGCTTATGTGCTAACCATAGTTAAGGAAGCTGGGAATTTTGCCACAAGGAAGTCCTTCTTTTTCAAATGGAAAATGCTGTCTGTCTAGCACCATAAAATGAATCAGAATCTGTGTCCTTGATTCTGTAATACTTAAGTAACCTATTTAGTTCATGCCCAGCCTATGCCTCCTTAAAAGAACATCTTTCTGCCATCTCAGCCTTCTTACTTGTGGACCATCTGTTGGCAAGCCTGCAACTAGATAAATACTTCCTTAAAGGAGTCTTGCATTTTAAAACAACCCAGAATGAAAATCGCTCCTCTTTGGGGCTTTATATATGTCGTTGAAAATCTGATTTGGCCACCACCTGAATTTCTATTCAAAGCCCCAAAATACTGGATGCCCTTACTTCTGCAATTATCTCCTAAAGATTATTTGCTGAAAGTGCTAACCAAGATCAAAACTACTTCCTCCATGGGGACTGGACAATATACCTGGATGCTTAATTAAAAGAGTTAAACTGGGCCTTGCAGACACACTCCTCACAATGCTTAATTACTTGTTTTGTCACTGATGAGTGGTGCACTGCAGTGGTGATACCCCTAGTAAGGGTGGCCTTATAACCAACCTGGGTAATTATAGACCTATCAGTTTTACAATCCTCATCTGCAAAGCCATGAAACGTATTCTGTCTAACCTCATAAATGGTGATGTCAGGTGTTACTTTAGTATTGTGAAGGGTAGAGCCTCTCTGTTTAATCTGGTAAATGACTTTGAAAGGGTTATGGAGGCCGTAGACAGTGGCCATGCAATGCACATAGATTATTTTGACCTGGCTGAGACCTTTGACAAAATTCCCCATATCGGTGTCATACAAAAGCTAAATGCTTTAGAAATTGACCTATATGTGGTAAGACGGATAACAAACTGGCTGAAAGAACCTATAAAGTGCAAGTTGTAGGTGCCTCATCAAAAAGTGTGAAAGTGACCAGCAGTGTCTCTTAGGGTTTGGTGCTGGGATAATTCCTTTTTGATATTTATTTCTCAGATCTCCAAGCAGAGATCCAAGATCTCTGGCTAACAGTTTGCAGGTGATTGCAAACTGGTGGTTCTTGTTAAGTCACCCTATGACACCCAAACCATCCAGAGTGAATGAGCCCTAGTAAACTCATATTGTACCAAAATGGGTTCAAACTAAATGCTAACAAGTTCTAGTATCATCACTTTTGGTAGACAGCCCCTCTCATTATACCTCTACAAAATGAAAATGTAGTTTGGGACCTAGGTACTTGGTTTGATAGCTTCCTCTGTTTTGACCATAATGTAACACTTGTCAGGAAATCCTTTTATTTAGCCCAGCTAATTGCCAAAGCAATATCATCTAGATGTAAAATTGTAGTCATTCCCTTATACTCAACGTAGATCAGACCAATTGATTTTATTACACTGCCCCCTTTGAGATGCGTCTCACTAAACATATCAAACAATTAAACCCCCGAAGGTTCCTAACCAAAATGGTCACAGTCCTAAAACTCCCTGACCTACCAAGAGTGTCTGGAAGCTCTATTCCTTTATTCAATGTCATGGAGACTTTTGAGGAGAGATCTGTCTCTCACTTAGCATGCCATTAGAGATTCGATTGTCCTGGACCTCCTGTTTCTTTGCAAGTCCAATATGTCCACCAATAATAGAACCTAGGACCTAAACCTTCACCAATAGATAAATAAAACATGATGGTGGAACATGTTTATAAGCCATCCCCTCCCAAGCCTCTAGAATAAACTTACCCTGCATGTTAAGCCATGCAGCTCACTGTCTTCCTTTAAACTAGATGACTAGATGAGTATCCACAAATTTACTCTAGGATTGACCACCAAGGCCTTCCTTGAGAAAGGATATACTGCCTCAGAGATGGTACTGGAAAAGCTAAAATGATCATGAGACTCATAGGCCTAGGAATATCTTTGATTCCAATAATTATTGTAGAAGAAATTTATATTCCTGAGTTGTTTTCTTGGCTTTGGGCTTTTATTTCTTTTACAGAAATTGAAACAGTACCACCTATCCCTCTTCATCTTCATCTTCAGCAATAAAGGGAAGGATACCTTAGAATATGTAATTTAATTATTTAAACAGTTTCATTAATTGTGTAGATATCAACTTCCTCAAAGCTTGTAAGACACCTATTTTATTGTTGTTTACCACTGAGTTTTTATCTTACCTTAAGTATCCCATGAATGAGGCTATGGTGGATGATAGTGTGTGTTTTTTAGCAGTACAGTACTGAGGATGATGTGACTCTTGCTACTGTAGTTGAGTGAGTGGACTCTGAGTTAGAGTGATGTCATTTTCAATGATGATTAAGATGGGTCTTACTGGCTTCCCCATCTACTATATGAACCAGCTTGCTAAATGTCATTGAATTTCTTTTCATTGAAAAATGCTCTTGCTCGTGATCATCACCTCTGATTGCAGGATCTCAGAGTTTTAGGTCTTGACTTGTAGGGGAATTTTTTTTTTCACAAGGATCATACGTCTCTTAGGACAAAGCCATATCTTCTTCCTAGAGTAGTTTCTGCTTTATCCTTGAAGTATCAGTACATTCATCTCCCTGTTTTCTTTGCATGGCTGGAAACCAGGAGAGATGGAACTCTTCATGCTCTGGATATGCAGTATCAGCTCAGGTTTTACCTGAAATTGATATACAAATCTAAGAAGATGGAACATCTATTCTTAGGCTTGAGTTGTTGTGCAAGCACCTAACAAGTGAATTGGTAATTATATTATCTCTGACATCAGGGAGCCAACTGCTTACTGACGAATGCTATGGTCAAAGTCCAGGTCACTAGGAAAGTGGCTGCCTGCAGTGCTTGCTTCAAGACTATCTCATTTATGTACATATGTGCCATGGCTACTTGGACTTCAGTGTGCATCTTCCCAAATATTGTTGTTTTGACTATTATTCCAGGAGTAGGCATACTTTTGGTAGTATTGCACTAAAGGAATTATCCTTCTGAACTTTGCCTTTGGGCAATCTGCTGTCTCCTTCAACCCTGATGTTTACTACTTGTGGGACCTCCTCAGTCAGATATAACAGATTTGTTATTCTCTGTCAACTGAACTATGAGAAAACTCTCCTTGGTGGGTCAGGAACAATTCATTCTGTCCCAGTATGGATGGTAATGCTTTCTTCCAGCCTCAGTTGTTGGAGCTCCCTGTAAGTTGGATTGATGTGTACTTTCTTTTAGCTTGTTAATCATATAGGTGACATTGCTATTTCTTGATCTGCATGCTTTTGTAGCTGGAAAGTGACATCACAGCTTACATTTGCTGACCCTTTATATGATCTTCCAGGATGATTGCTAAGTATTAACTCATGCAAAGAACAATGGAACCCACAAAGAAGGTTCTTCTCATAGATCAACTAATTATGCAAGTTTGTTCCTTTTGTAGAACTCCATTATTTTACTATTACTGTATGTCAACTACTATTCTCCTAAAAGTGGAATCCTGATGGACTGAATCCATTTAGTTAGCTGTAGCACAGACATGAATGAGAATTCCTTCTGTGTAACCCTGAACAGTTGTAAAGTGTAAGCCTTTTTAAAGTATCTTTGAGTAATAAGATGCACGTACTTGTATGTGTGCATCAGTGTGTGAGAAAGAAATGTTTAGCCATGTCTACTAATTGAAATGTCAGAACTCCCAACTCTGAGTCCTGAAATGCTGTAAGAAAGATTGAAAATACATGAGAAGTCCACATAACTCTTATTCTAAGGCTGTTAAGAATATTGTAACTAGGAACTGAAATAGTCTTAAGATGGAAGATGATGTTTTTAAAGCTTTGGTGGAAACTCCAAATTTTGTTTAGAAAATGGGTAAAAATTTGAAAAATATTTTTGAAGATGAAGTAAACATCAGTATGGCTAGGATAGTTAAGGGCACCCATAGATGTGGAGCCTGTAGCCAATGCTATGTTTTAGATCAAGAATGTATTACTTCTCAGTTGATTTTCCCCTTTTTAGTATCCCCGTTGTGGATGGAAATTATGCATCAAAGGGGATTACATATATTGCCCTGTGTTCTGCTTGTGCATGTTTTTATGTTGGCAAAACCAAAAGACAGTTTTGTAAAAGAATTTATGAACATAATTATGCAGTTTCAAAATGCAATTTAAACAACTTTCTTTACAAACACACGCACAGTTTTCCTACCTTTTCCAAACTTCTGTTTGTATTATTGGAGGTTGTCCCACACAACAACCAGGGGAGTCAGGAAACAAGGACTGAGTACAAGGAATTAATATGGCAGCTGAGGTTAAATGCTCCAGTTTACCCTGGGCTGAAAGAACAGGTGTCTACTCTCCCTGTTTTAAAACTTAAGAGCTGCCAAATTATAAATTTTATGGTATATTTATTTATTTATACATTGGAGTGTTTTTATTTAGCATATAATTATTATACATTTGAGTGCTGTTTGCACATTTTTATTCAATGTTTATTGGATTTATTCAAACTTTTTTTATATGTAATATCTTTTTAATATGAACTTGGTCCCATTTGAATTTTATCAAATGATGCGGGTTGGTATAATAGTTAAGGTGTTTGCCTCACAGAAATAAGGTGCATGGTTTGATTCTCACCTTTGGGAGGGAATTGGTTAGGCTTAAAATGCAGAACAGGGGCAGCTAGCCTAGTAATTAGCTATGAACCTATTAGTGAGTTTATTTAAATCCAGCTTCTGTTTTATACGGTTCTGATAAAGTTCCGATGTTTAGGGATGAACACACTTAAGTGTTTTCTTGTAGCGAGTTATGATTGATGTTTATGATGATTAAATAGCCATAACTACATGGACTTGTTTAATTCTATATTATTTGAGAACTAGTGGGTTTTTTACTGCCTTGACACTATGTAAGCATTTTTGGTTCATAGTTTTATACAGGCTGCACGTTTACATGCTTTGTTTTGTTACTAGTTTTGGTATATAAACACAAGATCATATGATTGCCTTTACAACATAAATGTGATGGTGAATTTAGTAGGAGTTAATGACCTTGCCTAAGGAGGGTTTGGATCCTTCTGTTTTATTTTTCTGATCTGTGGCCATTTGAATAACAGCATCTTTATGAAAGCTGCAGCTGCCATAAAGTATGTAAGGCAGATGTCATACGTCAGCAAGTACAGTGAGCTGTGTAATCTTCTAATGCTGATGTGAGTGAATATAGTCTGAGTTTCTGCCCAGACTTTTGAAATGGATTTTATTTGACAACTAGAGGTGTTCTAAAAGCATTGTCTGATTAAGTAACTTGCTTGTTAGTTAAACAGTAAGAAAGAGAAGACTCTGGGATTCAAATTCCGGGAAAAATACCCACAAACACTACTTGACTGGTAATTGGGAATGGATGACCTTATCCTTTTCTGTTAAACTGCTGGAAATGAGTAACATGACCGGCTTCCCATCTGTCTCTCTCTCACACACACACACACACACACACACACACACACACACACACACACACACACACACACACACACACACTATTAAGAATCCATGGGATTTCCAGAAAACAGTGCTGTATTTCTGTCAGGGAGTAACAAGCCGCAGAGTAGTTGAAGATCAGTAGGGCACAGCACTTTACAGTAACCCGAAAATAATAGCCGGAAGGTCATGTCAGATTTCAGCAAGACTTGCCACAAATGTTTGTGTCATTTTTATCTACAATGACATACACTATAAAACACATTTTAATGAAACTGGTAATTTAAATGCAGATTTTTTAAGTGTGTTAAGTAATGTTAAATGCTGTGCACCAGGAAGTCAATCAGCAATGTTGCATGTAAAGGTACTAATGTATTGCTTCCACATGTTATGTCATCTGTGTTTGCCACAGAAACCCATTACAAACAGGTGTCTGTAAGACATGAGATACTGTACATATATTGACATTGTGTCATCACTACAGCTTACTGGTATCACTACCAAGTGCTATGAATAGCATGAAACTATTAGATGCATTGTCACAATTCATAAAATCTTCTTTTCTCAAAAGTTCTACTTGACAAACTTTTCTACTAACCTTCTCGTGACAAAAAGGCCTGAAGTGCTGGGCGTTGCAGAAACAGAAAATATTTCACAATCTAAACAGAAAAAAAAAAACATTCTGTCTACAATAAAATTCATGCTTGCTGGGAAGAGTCTACCACAATACTAAACTACTTATCAGCCAGCAAAAGAGAGAAAAAAAAAGACTTGTATTTAAAAATGCTCCCATCACAAATAATGGACAAACACAGCGCTGTCTGCAACATTATATTCCCAGCTGCACATTTAGGTTTGAAAATGTTTTCCCCTTTTTAACTATTGGGATTACAGTTAGGCAGCATGTAACATCTTGCTGTCCACATCAAACATCATGGTGTACAGTGACTTACATTAGCACAGTATTAAAATAAACGTGTCTGTCTGGTAAGACATGAGGATGACTCTACTCCTCTAACAGTTCCAGCATCAGCTGAGCTAACTGTTCAGACGTTACAGCAGTGTCAGATATATTCACCCACCAGTTATATAACTGAACCACACTGTTTAGCAATCTACATTAAAAATAAATAACGACAATACAGTGGAAAGCTGCATAAAGGTGACCTAATGTTCAGAACATAAGAGAGGAAAGATCAAGGTCTGAAATTCAGTTGTATTCCCCACCCTTGTGATTTATGTATGACACAAGAGGAATGCTGCCTGGCATCCTTAGTATACCCACTTCTCTACCAAAAGAGGTATGTGTCTGTAGTTACCTTTGGTGAAGGTAGCATTTCGTCCATTTGTTCATCTCTGTTATCTTACACTGTAGGATGTTAAGGTAAATCAATAATCCATTCCCGCGTCTGCAAATCCAGACATAAAAACTGCATATTTCTAAGTTGGAGCTGCCAGCTTACTGGTTTCTGTTTTCTCTCTCTCTCTTTCATTCTTAGAAGCAGAGCATTTCTCTTCACATCAGACTACCAGATGAAATATGTGGCACTATTAGTATCAATTGGTGGTCAGTACCTCCTAGCTTATGAAGGCCATATTTGTTTTGTGGTACATCTTCAGTGTGTTTCTATGGCACTTTTTCTGACCACTACAGGATCCGTCTATGACTGAGTTGGCAGTACAGAATATGTTTGGAAGTTGACATACAGACTTCCAGACAAGTGTTCACCTGTATAAACTTATAAGGACCACCTTCTCAATTCTGATAACAAAGACCTCAGTAAGAACACTGACATTAACATAGAAGCCTTCCCAACTGATAAGGATTTTCCAAAGACATCATTCATACTTACAGGACCTTTAGATCTTTATTAACAAGTCACCCTTGATTTGCATTGGTAAAGAATTGTGCAGATGATATCAGGACTCTTTACCAATATTCTGATGTCCTTTCAGTTGTTGAAAATTCAGCATGCAGTTTGCAAATGAGATACTAGCCTAACAGACGCTGCATTAAATCTTAGTGTCTGTATTCACTTTTAATGAGCAGTGGTAATGGGGGTAGGAAAAGTGCTCAACTGTCTCCACTCTGCCTTACACTAGTAAGTTATGGAGGGCCATTTAAAAGATCTTGAGTAGGCTGACAGAGCATATTGGTCTTTTTATGTTAGCTGAGAGTACCAAATTTTAGTGGGTTTCTACGAGTTTATCTAGTGCAGTATGAAGGTCACTCTTGGCACTTTCAGTAATTCAGTGTCATTACTATACTAGCGGTCATAGGCAGATGTCGTAGAACCTTTGTTCTCTGAATGCAGATGTATGAGAAATCACTAACTCACTCTGCCTTCTTTGGCAATTTTAGCAAGATTCTGCTGTTTGACAAGGACTAGGATTATTGCCAGAAAGAT
Organism: Protopterus annectens; assembly: GCF_019279795.1. Taxonomy (NCBI): domain Eukaryota; kingdom Metazoa; phylum Chordata; order Ceratodontiformes; family Protopteridae; genus Protopterus; species Protopterus annectens. Next base: position 298,126,417 of record NC_056750.1, read on the forward strand.
GGAAAAAAGGCTTGAAGTGAACACACCTCCTTGCTTAACTTCTCCATTTTGATGAATTTGAACCACCATAAAGAAATAAAATCGGTCATCAGGTCAAACAGAAGACTTGGAATTTTTGAATTCAGTAATGATGCCAGAAGTACAAAAGGCTTTCCACAATATTTTACCAAGGATGTTGTCAGCTGATTGAATGTTATTCAAGACAGTCTTCTTCATTGCACTTAAGTCTTGATCATGATAAATCTTGATCCATTCATGCAAGAGAGCTTCCATCAACATCTCCAATGAAGACTGTCTACAGACTACAGCAGAAGATGTCTTAGACAAGCACTTATAGTTAAAGATGCCCATCCACTCAGCATCTGTGAATCCAGAGACACCAGTCATCACCAGAAAATGTTTGAGTAAACAAAACTAAGATTCAAGATGCACACAATTAGAAAAGCAGAGTCCACATCTTACAAAATACCACATTATATTGGCAAATAGAAAAAGTGATAGCTCAATGAAAAGGCTCAGGTAAATATGAGACATTAAAACAGTACAAGGCCACGGACAGTTTAAGGCATGAAAAAGCCAGGGTAGGTCATCCATCATGCTGATTGAAGAATAGCTCTTTTGTCAGTGTGATAGTTACAAGGGACTTCTTGTTCGATAAAGGTTACTATTAGGCATTTTGTTTTAGTTCCTAATTTGATGTCAGCTATTTGTTTGGGAAAAACCTTTTTGGAGGATTTTTTCCTTTGGGGAGTTTATGATGGCAACAAGTTTACAGTCATATGCAGACTCTTTCAGCTATAAACCCTTAACAGTACCTTTGACCACTAGTACCAGGCCTTTTAGAGGAGGTAGACCAGCCCGCTGTAATTTCTGTTTGTGAGCCAATTTGCTGTCCAAAACTATTTAACTGGGATAGTCTGTCTATGATACCTGAGTGTAAAATGGTGTCAAACACCTTTGCCAGGTGTAGATATGCAATGTGTACTGATTTGCCCTCATCTATTTCTTCAGTGACCTTTTCGAAGAAATCAACTAGGTTACATGGGCAGGATCTGCCCTTAACAAATATGAATAGACTTGGGTCAAGAGTTTTTACGTTAGTGCCCTTATTTATTAATTACATAATGATCCTTTCCATAGCTTTACATATGAGGCTTGTCAGACGTATGGGTCTATAATTTCCCAGGTCCATTGATGCTGCACCTTTGTGTAAGGGGGTGACAGTTGCTGTGCTCCATACCCTGTTTGGAGGCTGATATCGAATAGCCTGTGTAAGGGGGTCTGACAGATCCCATTTCAAGCTGGCCAGTAGGCAGCCTAGTATGTTATCCAGCCCTACAGAAACAGTATTCATCACTTTTTATAGTGTCTTGAGGAGATTTTACGGTAGTATAGATGCAGGTATGAGATCTGGGAATGTAGGAGAAGAGAGAAGGGTGACATTAGAGCTAAATCTATCTGATAGTAGATTCTCTATGTCCCGTGGATCAGAGTATATGCTATACTTTATTATTAGCTCTGCATAGAGTCTTTATCCTTTCTCTGGATAGCAATTTTTCCCCAATATCTGACTTTGGTTGATTTGATCAAGGTTCAGAGTTCCCTATTAAGTTTAGCAAGAGCTATTTTTTTGCATACCAAAAGTTAAATATATTTTTACATGCAGTGAGCTTTTTTATTTTATTATAGAGCCTATTTATATTTGGGTCCCACCACAGGGATTTATTTTTGAATTTGGCATTGTATTTACTTCAGTGGGGGATATGTGCAGATGTGCAGCTGTTCATATGAGCATAGAATTTGGCAGTAAAGAATTATACATAAGAAGTGGCTCATCAAGTTGGAAGGGGATGTTGAACTTGGCCAGGTTATCTGTCAGTTTCATTAAATTAGCTTTGGCACAATCTCTGAGTAGTGAGGAAGAGATTTACAATTGGTAGAGAGCAGAGCTGTCCCATATTGGTGAGGAGGAAGTCCAGGATTTTACTGCCCCCCCTGGTTAGGGTGTGGATTAACTGGTCCAGAAAGTATGTATTGAAGTCTAGAAATCTCTGGGCATGCATGTTAGAGGATGTATATATCTCACAGTTATTGGAGGAGTAGTTGAAGTCCCCTAAAAAAAAAAAAAAAGAGTGTTTGGCTTATTGCATAGGGACTCCGTACTAGTTAGGTAGGAGTTATGGACTGAGGGGGACATAGGGGGGTCCTGTAGTTAGTCATGATATAAGGGGTCTTGTTCATAGGTTTATAGGACGATACTAGGCTATTGGTCCAGAGGCCCTTATAAGCCTAGCTAAGAATTTCACCCATGTTCTGTCAAAGTCAACACCTGTTTTCCCTGTCCAGCAGGGGCACAGGTGGGATCTCAGGGGTATATTTTCTGTTTCACATCCAGTCATCCAGGTTTCTCTTAAAGAGGACGAGTGAGGTATTCCGCTTGACATGGAGAGGAAGTCTATTCCACAGATGGGGCAGTCATTGGGACACAAATCTATCCCGCCAACAAGTTCTGTTAATGTCACAGACCAGGTTGAAACCTTGTGTGTGGGTTGCATGAGTGGAGTTTGACTTACGGATATGCAGCAGCTCCATCAAGGCCAAGTCTGAGACTGCTTTGTATGCCAGACACAGGTCACCTCTGAGCAGTCTGTATGAGACTGAGTAGAGGGACAGGGCTTTTAGCCTATCTGTTTCGGATAGGTGTTAGAGACCCTGGATTTTCCTGGTCAGGAACCTCTGTGGTCTCTCCAACTGCTGCATGTGCCTGGCAAGGTACATGCTGATGGGGGCATTGTACTCAATAATGGGTCTGATAAGGGAGGAGTACAGGGATGTTATGACTTCCTTGTTCCTGGATGAAATACCCTTACTTAGGACGTGGGCCGTGTAGAAAGCCTTCCTTACAACGGAGGCAACATGGTGGTCAAAAGTCAGTTTGCTATCAACCTGGGTGCCCAAGTCCCTCACAACTGATTGCATGCTTAGTACATTGTTATTAATGTGATAATTAGTGGGGACACCATTTTCCCCACAGGGGATGATGATGCATTTCTTGGCATTCAGTTTGAAGATATGCTTCTAGCACCAGTCATTAGTTTGGTTAAGGCCCTCCTGGAGGATGTTCACATCACTATGGGAATTTATGACAGTGCCCAGCTTGCAGCCACTGCAAACTTGGTCAGCCACAGACCATTGGTTTTGGCTAGCACCTCATCAAAATATATCCTGAACAGTAGAGGCCGTCGCTTGTTACGGGTCTACTACTAGAGGTGGCTTCCCCTATTTTGACTGAGTGGATTCTATCAGTGAGCCAGTTAGCTACCCATCTGGTAACATATGGGTTGATGGCTAGCTGGGAGAGTTTATCTGTTATCCCTGAGTGGGGAATAGTTTTGAAGGCTTTGGCTAGATCAGGGTAGGTGGTGTGCACTGCTTGTCGTCATCCATGGCTTTGGTGACTGTTTCGAAGAAGGCGACCAGGTTTAACAGGTATGATCTCCCTTTGACAAAACCAAACTGTGTGGGATCAAGTGTTTGGAGGTTGCCATTATCCTTGTTTATAATGTCCATGATAATGCATTCCATGGTCTTGCAGATCAGGATAGTTAGGCTGCTTGGCCTATAATTGCCTGGGTCAGTGGATGCTCCACCTTTGTGCAGAGGGATGACAGTGGCTGTCCTCCATTCTGCTGGGATGAAGCCAGTGCACAAGCTTTGGTTGAATAGGGTGCCTAGTGGTGCTGAGAGCTCTTGCCTGAGTTCATGTAGGACACAGCCAGGGATGTTGCTGGGTCCCATGGAGGATGTATTTTTTGCCTTTGAGAGGGCATTAATAACCTGCTCCCTGGTGATGAGAGGAGGAGGGCAGGTGCTGGAGATGTCCTGGTTTACTGATGGGAACGGGGGGGGGGGGGGGTGACGTTTTCACTGAACTTGTCTGCCACCAGGTTGGCTATATCTATGGCATTTGTGTATGCAGTATTCTTGACCACCAATTCAGAGCAGATTTGGGAGTTACCTTTGAGACTGCAGATGTATGCGAAGAAGGCCTGGTAATTGTCCTTAGTGAATACAGACAATTTGGACTCGAGGTTAGCCTTAGAGGATTTCACCAGTAACCTTATTTGCTTGTTCAGACAAAGGACAGATTGTTTCCAACTTGGCAACTGCTCCTTCTTGGTCCTGGGCAGCAATTTTTTTCCTTTCCTTTTCTTATAGAGTCTGTTTATTGCTGCTATCTACCAGACAGGTTTACTCTTCCTCGAGAAAGATGATTTGGTCCTGTCAGGTATTGCCGAGTCCATGCAGCTATACAGGTGCTCATATAATTTTTTGGTGTGGGCTTGGACATTAGTGTTTGATTCGACTGAAGGGATGGTGGCAGTGAATCTGCTTATACCTGCTTTCGCGAGGTTGTAGTTAGCTTTGGAAAAGTTTTTTTGTTCGACCTTGACAAGGGGGGGCAGGAAGGATGGTGACTTCGAAAGTGATTGTTTTATGGTCGGATCCTACCAAGGAGAATGACACTGTAGGGGTGCTACAGTGGCTACTCATGTTGGTTAGTACCAGATCCAGGACATTTTCACCTCTTGTTGGGGTGTTGGCCAGCTGATCCAATGCATTGGCATTGACAAAGTCGAGGAATCTCTGGGAATTCGTGTTTGAGCATCAATAGGTCTTCCACTCTATAGTTGGGCAGTTAAAGTTGCCCAGGATCAAGGTAGAGGGTTGACTCTTGATGGTAAATTGGACATGGAGCAGTTCCACATGTTATTCCAGTGTTATCTTGTCTAATTTGTCTGGAGGTGAAGTGTTTTTATTTTACAAATATGGAGACATCTCCACTTTTATTGCCTTCATCTGGTTCGGTAGGCCTAACCATGTGGTAGATATTGAAGCCCTACACTGATTGGGTGTTCTCAATACTCTTGAACTAGGTCTGTGGAACAATGCGTATATAAATGTTTTCCAAGGTAAGCAGTGCTTGTAGGGACTGGAGTTGTGTTAAGGCTCCTAACATTAAACAGCTATAACTTTGTTATACAAATTCTGTTTTGTTATGTTGGAAGCTTTTGATGACTGACATTGTCTCAAAAAGGCACTATATAGGGATGGCCAAAGTTTTAGCCAGTATATGAAAACCTTGGGGGGGGGGGTGCCGGCCATCCCTGGCAAAGAAATTTGGACTGTCTACCATCTCCTTCCAGTCTGATATATATTTAACCTCCTCTGAATGATGTTAGAAGCTAAACCAGTTGTTGAAGTAAGTAACCTTTTGTTCATATTGCAGCAGCATTCTTAGTGAAGATAAAATGCTTCTCAAGGCTAGGTTCATACCTGCCTTGGCATCATATTCCAAAAGCTCCAGCATATACTTCTTCATATAGTCTAGGGAGGAAAGTCTCAAGTCATTTACACCGTTTTGTGCTATGACTGGGTCGTATGTGTACTTGTGATGCAGGAACATGAGTGCCTGAGTGACATAACACATCCTAGCACCTGATAGGCAACTGACACTGACTCTGTCATTACACAGCTTGGTGAATGGTGCATCAGTGTTTTTCACAATGAAGTCACCTATGATTAGGAAATTAGATTGTGTGGATATTTGCCTTTTGGGCTTTTGAAATGAGACAGTGTGACTATTTGATGTATATTTCATAAGTGATTACTAGGCTAATGGCACAAGAGCTTTTACATGCATAGCCAGTAATACCCAGGATATGAAAATATTCTATCTTAATTCCCCAGTTATGAGATGGGGTAGTATCAGGGTAGTAGGTCTTTGGGTGTTGGAGCCCTGAGTGATTTTACAAACTGCTTCTGTCCATAAAGTGGCATGGGCAGTACCCCAGGAGTGAATTTATGGTTCCCCATCCACTTATCCAAATTCTTTTTGAAGAGAGTGAGGGACGTGCTTTGTTTTACAAAGATGGGAAGTTTATTCCATAGACAAGATAGCCTTTGGGATATTAATCTGTTCTTCCAGCAGGTTCTATTAGAGTCACAAGTAAGGTTTGGGTCCATGGAACACATAACCCTTGTATAATTTTTCTTGCAAATATGTAATATTTTCATTAGGGCTGGGTCAGTGAATGCCTTGTAGGTCAGGCATAAGTCACCTCTCAATAAATCATATGTCATGGAATAAAGGGATATGGCCTTTAGTCAGTCTGCATAAGACATGTGTCTTAAGCTTTGTACTTTTTTAGTGAGAAACCTCTGGGGCCACTTCAGCTGGTGTAAGTGCCTGGTTAGGTACATACAGAAGGAAGAGTTGTACTCGATTACGGGCCTGATGAGGGCTGAGTATAATGGCACTATGAATTCCTTTGATCTTGATGCCATGCTTTTAGTTATAAGTTGAGTACACAGAAGGATTTTCTCACCACTGTAGATATCTGGTGGTCAAAGTTTAGGTTACTTTCCTATCTGTGTTCCTAGATCCCCTCACCACTGGGTCTACATTTAGGGCTGTGCTATCAATATTATAATTAGCAGTGGTATCTGATTTATCAAAGGGCATGATTATGTATTTTTTAGCATTTAGTCTCAGACTATGTTTTTTTACCAGTCATTTGCCATTATTAGGCCTGTTTGTAGGATGTCAGAATTGTTTGGGGATTTAATGATTGCTTCCAGCATACAGTTGTCAGTGAACTTGGTAAGCCAGAGGCCCTCAACATTGGCCTGCACTTTAGAGAAGTATATACCAAACAGGAGGAGTCCCAACATGGAGCCCTGTGGGACACTGCTGGTAACGGGTATCTTATATGAAGTGGATTCACCTATCCAAACAACATGCATCTGTCAGTGAGCTAGTTGGCTATCCATCTGATGATGTAGGGGTTTATGCCTAATTCAGTAAGTTTATCTATGATCCCCGAGTGGGGAATTGTGTTGAAAGCTTTGCCTGGGTCCAGATAAGAGGTGTGTACCATTTTACCCTCATCTATGGCCCTTGTGACTTTCTCAAAGAAGCCCACCCAATTGAGTAGGCAAAACCTCCCTTGAACAAAGCCAAATTGGGTCTGATCCAGTTTGATCAGGTCCATGATAATTCTCTCCACGGCCTTGCAGATAAGACTGGTCAAGGTTCTGGGTCTGCAGTTTCCTGGGTCAGTTGATGCCCCCCCCCCCCCTTGTGCAGGGAAACGACTGTTGCAGTCATCCATTCCTCTGGAACAAAGTCTATTTGAAGGCTGAAGTTCAAAAGGGTTTCTAGTGGCCCTTATAGATTCTGTTTTAAGCTATTTACAGGACAGCAATGGGATTCCATGACTAATTGCTCAACTTTTCTGTAATGTTTCTCCCTATTTACTGTCTCTGTTATGAATAAACAACAATACAACATTTAAAATATTTAAATTGACTGTTTCTCTTCACTAGAACAGTACCTTATTTTACTGTGGTAGTTTCATTTTCACATTAACTTTTGGAAAAGATTGCTGCAGTCTCCAATTCATTGATGTCATCAAGGCCAATGAATACAGGTAGTTTTCTGGCCAATTCTCTCCCCAAACTGACATCACCACAACCATACTAAAAACCCACCCATGATGTGATGTGTCAGATCCCTGGTCCTTCCCCTGCCCATACAAAAAGTAAAGGCTAGAACAAGGAAACAGTACATGAGTCAAGTCTCATGCTGTGAGCTGTCGATCACAGCAGGCAATAGCTCAGATTGCCTTTATCACTTGACAGCTAGATAAGTTAGGTGTGAAGTGGGATGGGTGATGATCCAAACTAGTATGATTCAGGCTTCACAAAAGACTGCAGTTTAGCCATTCTAAAAAGAAGCAGCAGTAAAAAGCACTTTAAAAGTCTGTTCTGTGGCATTTGCACTGTTTCGCTTGAAGTAGTCATTGAACAGCATGAAATGTTAATGTTACTTAAAACTAACTGAACGACAACAGTATATGCATGTAAAATCAATGCAGTAACAGGAGCTTAAGGAAGAAAGATGCCCGCGTGATGTAATTTTTTACAGACAAGCACTGCAGTTTGGAATACCTAGAGGCAGAATAAAGAATCAGAATTAATTCAAGATGTCAGACTCAGAAATTATGTTAAAAAATATTTAAAAACCTGTAAATAGTCCCAGAGTGGTATTAAAATGTAGAAAACAGCAAACCATAATGAAATAAACATGTTTTTGAGTCTGTGGGTGTGGTTCTCCTTTAAGAAGCATTCTGGAATGTAGGGTGCTGTCTATGTTTTGGTGTTATACTTGTTTCATATGTTACATATACATGCGTATGCATATACGTATATCTAGATCTGTCTCTCTCTCTATATATATATATATATATATATATATATATATATATATATATATATATATATATTTATTTATTTATTGCAGTTGGTTTACCAGGATAGTCCATTGGGCCAAAAGAACCCGTTTTCAATGGAGTCCTGGGGAGAAAAGCTCCAAAACAAAAGGTATATTCAACATTTAACAGTAAAAATCTAGGTACAGAGAGTTATTAATATTATGTAAACAGAATAAAAGTAGAACTAATCAAATATAGAATAGCAGTCATAACAGTTAATACATTAAGAAGAAACCTACTAGTAATAGAATAAATGTAAACATTAATACTGATTAGAGAACAAATATCATAGCTACGAAAGTAGGATATGGTATTGAAGGAGAATTAAGTAGAGTTAGTTATGTGGGGTGGGAGCAAGAGCATTCCCACTGTGATGCTAGATGTAGGAAAAGAGACTTTTTGAAGGCAGAGTGGTTAGAGGTGGTGCGGATGAGTGGAGGTAGGGAGTTCCAGAGGCGAGCGAGGCTGAAGGAAAGAAGGTTTTTGCCTGGGGGATGAGTAGGTTTGTGTACTTCTAGTAGATTTTGATTATTTGACCTTAGAACTCTGTTAGGTAGGTGCATTTTAAAGGCAGAGGAAAGGGAGGGACAGAGGGAGGGGTTGAGAATAAGCTTATGGGCTAGAGTTAGTTGAGTGTAAGTTAGTTGATTGGGAAGTTCTAGCCATTTTAGCTTATGGAGGGAGAAACAGTGGTGAGTGGAGGACTTTTGGCTGGTGGCGAATTTTGTTATAGCAGGAGGTAAACTGTTTTTTTAACAAGGACTGAAGATTAGTTAGTAGTGGGGTGCCAAAGAGAAGGGATGGGATAAGGAAGGAAGTAGAGAGAGTGATTTTAGTGGCAGATGTGAGGTAGGCGTTCTGTCTATAAAGCATGCCAAGTTTTTGATGTTTTTTTGATGTTTATTTGCAGGTGGGAGTTAAATTTAAGTAGGTTATCGATTTGGACCCCAAGTAGTTTGGTCTCTGACACTATTTCAAGAGGTGAGTTGTGTTGAGTAGTAATTGAGAATGTACTCATGTCGGGAGGGATGACTTTAGAAGGAGTAAATAACATTAGTTTGGTCTTGGTAGCATTGAGAGCTAGATGATTACATAGCATCCATTGCTCTGTGGAAGAGAAAGCATCTTGAGTAAGTTTTTGTAGTGTAGCTATAGAAGAGGCAGAACAGATGATAGTTGAATCATCCGCATATTGGATGATGCTAGAGAAAGGGATTGATTTGTGGAAGTCGTTTATAAAGATATTGAAGAGAAGAGGACCCAGTATGGAGCCTTGAGGAACTCCTGTAGGGGTACTAAGGAAAGAGGAGGTAGCTTTTTTCCATTTTACAGCTTGACTTCTGTTAGATAGGTAGCTAGAGAACCAATTCAAAGAGGAGGAAGATAGGTGAAGTTTGGAGAGTTTGTTTAAGAGCAGGCTATGTGAGATAGTATCGAACGCTTTGGAGAGGTCAAGAAGCAAGGTGGAAACAATTTTTCCAGAGTCACAGGCTTTATTTACAATCTCAAGGAAGGAGAGGAGGGCTGTCATGGTGCTATGATTAGGTCTGAAACCATGCTGTGTGGGAGTTATAAGATGGTTGTCTAGGAGATGAGGAAGGAGTTGAAGTTGGACACATTTCTCTAGAAGTTTAGAAATGGGGGACAGGATGGCTATGGGACGGAAATTAGTAATGTTATGTTTTTTATATATATATATATATATATATATATATATATATATATATATATATATATACATACACACACGTGTTTTTTATATATATATATATATATATATATATATATATATATATATATATATATATATATAAATTCATTAAAAAGTCACATGATCATTCACAATAATGTATACAAAATTGTACTAATGGAACTGTTTTGTATGTCTCCATAGTAAATAACAATAAATTCTGACATCTAGTGGTCATTTATAGGTTCATAACTGTTTACTAGGCTAATGACCACAAGGGCTTTTTTAAGCCTAGCCATGCATCCCAGATCTCTGACAAGTTCTGATAACTTTCATAAGTGTAAGCATGGGCCTGGGAAATAAACTATTTACAGGTTACCTGTTTGCATTAGAGAAATAGGTGCCAAGCCAGGGATGAATTTCTGGTTTTCCATCCAGTTGTCCAAATTACACTTGAATTGGGTTAGGGAGGACCTCTGCTTCACATGGATGGGGAGCCTGTTTCATAGACGAGGTAGTCTGTGGGATACATACCTATCTCTCCAGCAGGTCCTATTTATATCACAAGCAAGGTTTAAGACTTTAGAATGGGTAATTCTGCTGTTTGTTTTGTGCATATGCAGGAGGTCCATCAGAGTGGGGTCTGACAATGCCTTGTATGCCAGGCATAGATCTCCCATCAAAAGCCTGTAGGAGACAGAATACAGGGATAGAGCCTTGAGGCGGTCTGCACAGGACATATTACTTACTTTTTCTTTTAGTGAGGAACCTCAGTGGACATTCCAGTTGTTGGATATGGCTGGTTAGGTACATACCAAAGGGGGCATTGCACTCAATGACAGGTCTGACGAATACCGAATACAGTGGAACAATGACTTCCTTGGACTTAGAATGCCATACCTTTGTTTATAAGTTGTTATAAGTTGTGCAAGATAGAATGATTTCCTTACCACTGTAGACACGTGATGATCAAAGGCTAGATTACTATCTATGTGTGTCTCTAAGTCTCTGACTACTGGGTCAACTCTAAGGGGTGTGTTGTCAATGTGGTAGTTACCAGAGATGGATGACTTCCCAAAGAATACTATTATGCATTTCTTGGCATTTAGTTTTAGTCCTTGGCTCTGACACCAATTATTTGTCTGTGTCAGCCCCTCCTGGAGAACATTTGTGTCAGTGTGAGATTGAATGACGACTCCTAATTTGCAGTCATATACAAATTTAGTCAGCCACAGACCACTGACATTGGCCTTAACTACTTAGAAGTAAATGCCAAAAAGGAGCAGTCCAAGGACTGATCCCTGAGGAATTCCACTTGTGACTGGCATCTTTGTAGAGGTGGACTCTCCAATTCTAACTTCCTGAGTCCTATCTGTGAGCCAGTTGGCTGTCCACTGGGTGACATAGAGGTTTGTACCTAACCTCTTGAGTTTGTCAACAATGCCCAAGTGGGGTATTGTGTCAAATGCCTTGGCCAGGACAAGGTAGGTAGTGTGAATGATTTTGCCCTCATCCATTGCTTTGGTGACCTTCTCAAAGAAGTCCACCGAGTTGAGTAGGCATGATCTGCCCTTGATGAAACCAAACTGGGTAGGGTCCAGTGTCTGAAGGTTTACTATATCTCTGTTGATCATCTCCATGATAATTTTTTCCATGGCTTTAAATATTAGACTAGTGAGATTTAAGGGTCTGTAGTTTCCAGGGTCTGTAGATAGCCCACCTTTGTGAAGAGGGATGACTGTTGCCTTTCTCCATTCATGAAGCACGAAGCCTGTTTGGAGGCTACAGTTAAATAGTAATTCCAGAGGTCCTGATAGGTCATGTTTCATGATATGTAGAAGGCATCCTGGGATATTATAAGGGCCCACTGATGCAGTGTTCTTGGTCTTAGAGCGAGCATTAAGGACCTGTTCCCTTGTGATAAGGGGAGTTATATTTGATGATATTTCCTGAGGGAAGGTTGAGGGGGAGGGAAGAGTAAAGTTGGAGCTGAATTTATCAGCCAGTTGATTTGCTATATCGTCTGGCTCAGTATAGGTGGCTTCATTACAATGAGCTCTGCACACAACTGTGTATTGACTTTGAGGTTGCGGACATAGGTAAAGAATGCTTTGTGGTTGTCTTTGGCCTGGGAGGTCAAACTTACCTTAAATTTGGCTTTGGTAGACTTTATTTGTCATCGGAGTTGTTTGTTTAGTTTGAGAGTGTTTTTATCCTTCTGCATGCTGCACCTCCTAATTTTTGCCATGATTTTCTTCCTCCTGATACACATCTGATTGATTTTGGTGGCTTGTTTTTTGAGTTAGTTCTGCACTTCTTCCTGGTGGGTACAGCTGCCTCTGTGCAGCTATAAACATGTTTGTACAGGGTGTCTGTGAACAGTTCTGCATAGACAGAAATGTTCTCAGGGTTTATAGGGGCTTGAAATTTTGCCAGGTTCTCACTTAATAGCAGGAGGTTAGCCTTAGAACAGTTCTTCAATATTCCTGGTTGAGCTGGGGGTCCAGGTTTTATTTTTACTTCAAGGGAGACCATTTTGTGGTCTGACCTTAACCAGGGAAGGCATTACAGTAGGGGGTGTGTAGCACTCTCCCATGTTAGTGAGGACTAGATCCAGTGTGGTTGCATACCTGGTTCGTGTATTGACTATCTGGTCCAGGGCGTTTGTGTTTACAAAATCCAGGAATCTCTGTGCATTTATGTTTGATGTCTGCAAACTGCAAATATATTCCTTCATCCCTTTGTGAAAACAATATACTTTGAATAATCATCCACCATTATGGGAATTGAACCGTGGACTTTGTGTGTGAAGCAGAAGTAATAGCCACTACACTTCAAAACCTTTTTTAAATTAATAAATCAAGCCAACCCATTTTGCTGTTTTCCCACTCACTACTTTTACTCATAGGGACAGAAAGTTTAAAGTGTTAATATACATTTCTAGGACTGGCCTGAAATGGACTGGCATCATAGGCAAAGGTCTCCACAGCACCCCCCACCACCACTGCTTGCTGCCCCTCCTGCATACACGCTCCGTGCCTCACTGGTCTCTCACCAATCCTGGCCTACCAACACCATCCAAATTACCTTTTTCTTCCATTTTTCACAGTTTGTGTTACTATTCATGTTTTCCTGCATTAATTCAGCACATTTTAGCTAGTCAAGGTTATACTCTAAAAATTGTGGAGGAAGTAACTGCATTAAGCCACTGGGGGTTCTAGATACTCTTAGGTACATTTTAGTTTTTTTTTTAAAACAACCTTTACATCTAACAATGGCTTGAACCAAAACTATGATTAAGTAAAGAAATTGTCTTATTCTTCAACTTTTTTTCTGCATCCTTTCAACACACCCTATCAAACCAAGACTAATTTGTAGTAATTGTGGAGGAAATAACTTCATCAAGCCAAGAGTCTGTGGGTTACTGGGCCTCAAGAAGCCATAGGGATTCTAGGTGTCCTGCGGTGTATTTTATAGTTGCTAAACAAACTTTTCATCCAGTGATGACCTGAAACAAAAAGCATGATTAAGGAAAGAATTTCATTCTTGCTTTTCAACTTTACTTTTTCTTGCATACTTTCAACATACTAACTGAAAAAGATTATTCTTCTTTCGGCTTTTTCCCAGTTTGGGGTCGCCACAGTGGATCACCTGTCCGCTCATGATTGGTAGTGGAGTTTTTACTGTGTCAAGTTGCCAGCCTGGCGCCCAACCTTCCACAGAAGACACACACACACACACACACACACACACACACACACACACACACACACACACACACACACACACACACACTTGCACTCACGCCTAGGGCCAGTTTAGTGTGTCCAATCCATTTACACTAACTGAAAAAGATTATACTGTAATAACTGTGAAGGAAATAATTGAATTAAGCTGAAGGTTTAGGGCTGCTAGGCACTCAGAAACCATGGGGTTATAGAATCTCTGAGGTGCATTTTAGAGTTTTTTTCCAACCTTTTGATCTAATGACGTCCTGAACAAAAATCATGAGTAAAAAAATGATTTGGGCTTACTTTTTTTAATTTCAAGGCAGAAGTAAGTTGTATCCAAGGTTTAATGCTCAAAGCTGACAAAATATCAGTTCACAGTAAACTGAGAAGATAAATGCTGTGAGGATGCGTAAATCATATCTAGGAATGGTACCTGCCTCTTTACGCACTCAAAAAAAAAAAAAAAAAAATAGGATAATCACCTTCTGCGTATCCTCCTCTAGTGTTAGACTGTGATGAAAATTAAGGCAGAAATGGCCACAGTCATATATTTCAAGTTACTGATGTCTTACATATATTCAGCATGCCTCCTCACCCCTACCACCCAAAGACAGCCACAGTCTGTGTACTCTTCTGATGTCAGACTGGGATGAAACTGAAAAAAAAAAAAACAAATGGAACATAATATTTTTTCAACCTGCTCCTGTCAGACGTATATAAATAGCATGCTTTCTTACCCTCATCCAGAAGATATCCACTTGAATACATATCTGATATTTAATTGTGAGGAAAGTGAAAAAAATGATTACAATAATTTTGTCAACATGTTGTTCCTAGACAGTACACTGCTCATATACAAGCTCTAGTAACCTCTGTGTGCACCTTTGATGTTTTTAAGAAAAGTTAAGAAATAATAACCACATTGTCCCCAGCCCAATACAGGATATACTGACCTCTGTACACCTCAGAGGTTTGAAAGGAAAATTAAAGAAATAATGACACAGTCCCCAGGTCCCACACATAAGCTACAACAACCTTCTGTGCACTCCTCTAAGCAAAGCTGGTTTTAGACTAGGTTAGTTTCAGTGCAAAGGTGACTACTAGGTCCTTGTCATAATCTAGTTATATAGCCTTGAGGTGTGACGCTCTGAATGCCCCTAGAAGTTCTGAAGGTCTGGATGTTGCATAATGTATTTTATATGTTAGTATTTTATTATTATATTTATTTGTTGTTTTGAGAGAGCGGTGGTGGTTCTGTAGTAGCATTGTCGCCTCATAGCAAGACGTTGTCCTGTTCGATTCTCAGCTAGAGCGTCTTCTGTGTGGAGGCATACGTGGATGGGGCATGCCTTCGTTGAAGGATGGGCATCAGGGCTGGTAACCCGGTACATAAAAATCCACTACCAATCATTAGCGGATCGGAGTTCCGCTGTGGTGACCCCTAACCGGGAATAGCCGAAAGACACAAACTGTTTAAAACTGAGCATATGACAAGAGTCAGTTACTTTCATCTAGACAAGACTCACCAAGGAGTTATAGCCATTTCTGTGTACAATTTAGGCATCTGATTATGATAAAAAAGGATGGCCATGCAGTATATTTCACCTTTACTCCACACAAACAGTCACCACACCTTAAAGTATTCCAAATTGATTCACATAAATCAAATTAGTTTTGCCAAGCAAGAATAATGTGCAAACAAAATCAAACAGTTAAGGATTTTCATCCAAAGACAGCCCCATCAATTGTATCTGTTTGGCCTGTGCATATCAGATGTCTAGATAAGTAGTCCATCTTACCTCACATAAGTGCACACTACTACTGCAAAGCCTGTTAGTGACTGTTCAACCTGAGCAAATGACAAGAGGATCAAGTACCTTCATTCAGACATCCATAACCTCCACCCAGCAGTTACAGCCACTTCTGTGTACAAATCAAACATTTGATTGTGGTAAGAGGATGACCATGTAATGCATTTCACATTTGGTCTACACAATCAGTTGCTATACATTGAAATATTATAAGTTGTTTCATACAATATAATGAGCAAACAGCAGCTAGTCATTTTCCTCCACAAACAAACAGCAGTTATAGCTATTATTTTCTGTGCAGATCTCTGATGATCAATATCAGGGGAAGAAGTGGCTGACACATGCACTCACTTAGCAAAGGTTGAAATATTCAGCAAGTAAAGCAAAAACGAAAAAAGCACCATAACCAAACACATTGTTTTCTATATGGTGTCTTCTCCTTGTCCTGCAGAAGCCAGCCACCCTAAATCTCATCTCTTCCTGAATTTGCCTGATGTTCATCCTTCATAAGATTATTTTCTCATAAATCACTAAGGATTGTAGTCTGTCAGTAAAGCCAGCCATTAGAGTTTCATAGTTTTTTGTTAAGAAAATGCTCGTTATTGCACCACGCCTGTTATATTAACTTTTAAGTAGAGTAACATTTAAAATTTGTAACAGATTTGGGACTTTGTTCCCATTTTGCCTAAACTTGATCCCTCATAAAACTCGAACATTATGCTTCCCAAATATCTGGTTGATCACTGCCACTATCTTTAAAAAAAAACACTATCTGCTGACAGAAGCTGCCAATGGAAACCCTTCAGCTAGTCTCTGCCATTTGCATCTATGTTTACACATTGTGAAATGTCCAGATTGTCTTGCCTGTGGGGCAGAAACCTCACAACTTTCAAGTCCAAAGTGATTTGAATGGTCAAGCCAACTGCAGCACCTTCTCCTAGAGTACTCACTGCACTTTTTTTTTCTTTTAAACAGAGGCACCTTCAGGTATTTATACATATATTTATTTGCTTACAGCAAAGAAACGCCTTGTTTCATTGCTGTAAAAAATAAATAAAATTTGGAACAGCACAACAGAAAAATTGTGCCCTAGGCTACAGTCTTGTCGGCCTTTACATATGGCCAGCTCTTTATATTTCTGTAGCAAATGACATGTGCTGACATCTAGTGATAATTTGAAAATCGTACAGGCTCCAGAATACACAAATTCAAAAATATTAATTTAACCCTGGCGAAAATAATGAATCTAGGGCAATAATCACTTCTTATCCTCTTTTGATAACAAATCCTGTCAGCCCATTTTATTATTAGCACCCTTCACTAATCTTTCCAATCGTATAAACATCAATTTTACACCAAAATGTCGGTATAAAGCATAAGCCATCCTGACAACCCTGTTGTTACTGCAATGTTCAGCCTTTCTTGTCTTTAGCCCCCCTGGATGTTTTTTCTACATAGAATGTAGAGCAAGAACACACAGTTTTATATATATATATATATATATATATATATATATATATATATATATATATATATATTTTTTTTTTTTTTTTTTTTTTTTTGTGTGGGATTAGTGATCATGGTCGGGCTCAGCCTGTGTAAATCACCAATTCACTCTAACAAGTGATCAATTGTTTTACATAGAAAATGCTAAACAGTGATCACTGATGTGAATTCTTAATCATAAGCGTAACAAAATGAGCAGTTACCACAAGGAAAAATGCTACTTAATGTAGAATTATGCAAGTCTATTTGTGCTGGTAAGGAAATTAATTTATTTTTTAAATTTACAAAAAATATATATATATATATATATATATATATATATTACCTACTTTTCCTTAAGACAACTTTACATTTACAGTTTACTAATTGTGAAATATGACTGTCACTTAAAATATCGCAGAGTCTTTTTATTATTTCCAAAAACATGCTAACAGTACCACCATAAATGGTGACTAGTAATGGATACGGATCTGAACCAGTTTGTCTCTCTAGCACTATGGAGGTTATGGAAATGTCATGTGTTACCCTAACTCAAAATGTGCAATTCAGAGGCTATTAAATATGCTGTGCCTTTAATGATGAACTTCTGTTGTGCAAAACATGAGTAAATGACTTAATCTGGTAGTGCTTCATGGAGCTACAATGCACTTTGCTTCAGCTGAAGAGTAGTTCTCGGCTGTTGTTATTGAAATGTTCCTAATTTGTTCTTTTACAATGTCTTGTTGTGCATTTTCTGCAATGTCATACATAGTTTGCTGTATAACATTTTCACAACAGGCACCCATATTTTGTCTACATGGACACTGTTTGATCTGTTGCAGACTGATGCTCTAGTGTGACGTTTATCTTTAAGTTTATGTACATGCTCGTTACAATATACTGTCATGTATATAGTCCAAAATGTACTGTGGCATATGCAGCCTAGTTCAGTTACATAGGCTTGCTTGTGTCTTACAGGATACACTGTAAGGAGAAGGTTTTCCAGTATAGATTGTGTTTGCCTTATACCTCTATGCTGTGCATTTGACCTGAAACAGACTGACATATTTTTCAGCATTCTTCTGTATTTTACAACGGACATATGTGTATGTGCAGTATTTGCTCTTTTGGTAACAGTGATTCTGTTGTGACTTAACATTTTCCTTTTTTTAAAGATTAGATAAAATGAGACAAGATAAGGCAAGAGATGAATAAGAGTATGTCGTCATTGGGAGTGTGCCAAAAATGTAAATGCTGTTTGCCAAAACTAACTTCATAAACAATGGTGGAGTTTGCCTCTTTCTCCTTTGTGTGACCTGAAATTGGTATGTAATTACAGGGGGTATCAGGACTGCATGGGGGGCATGCCACCCTGCAAAAAAAAAAAAAACATTGTCATATGTTCATTTACATAGCTTAGGGGAACAGTTTTCAAATTTTTTACCTTTGCTGAAACTACCATCGGCAAGTCAACATTATTCCATGTTCATTGCCACGGCTAAAAATTAATGCTGTACTTGAATAACTAAAATAGCACTTGAACAATTACTAATATTTTGGAATGAGTGCCATGAACACATATTGGAGAGGCTTCACGGAGAAGCTACAGAATATAAATTAAAATGTGTTCTGCTAATCATGCATCTATTAGAAAAGTATTCATCCCCAAGGATGTAAATGACATTTTAAATGCTTATCTTTCACACATTTCACAAGCATCTCTCTCATCACCTATCTTTGTATGCTTCCCTATGGACTTAATTAAAGACTCTAGCAAAACAAAAACAGAAATGTATTATTCATACTTTAGAAGGATTATCAGTATAACTAAAATACATCCAAATGACAAACATGCATGTAAGACGGACCGTACAGTCACTTAATCAAAAATGTAAGTAAACACCACATTTCACCCTCATCCTTTTGTTTGTATATTAAAAAAGATAACAGAAAGCAAATGCAGTTGAATATAAATAGGTGTGACAGCAATCCCTCCGACATTTAATCATTGTAAGAATAGCAATATCTGACTGTCCAAAATGTTGAATAGAGTATACCCGGCAAAATATAATAGGAAACATTGATCTCTAAATATAAAGCAAGCCACTCAGTCACTTGATTCTGTTCAATTTTAAAAACTCAAATAACTGCAATATGACCTTGGAAGTCCTAGCACGTAGGGCGAAGGTCATGAGTCAGTACATCTATCTTTGGTTTGATTCCTTCACTGCCAGCGTACATGCTTCAGTTCCTTATCTAGATGAGAGTCCCACATTAGGTCCTTCTACTCAGTGGGCTATACCAGTTAAATCAATGACAGAAGAGTGCCAATGAAAGGAGCCCAGAAATCTGTCACGTTCATTTGAAATGCCACTAACCCATATGCAGCTTATCCAACCCAACCTCTTCCGTCCAATATTGACTGAAAATCCTGCACTTTCAGTTACATTTTTTTCATTGGTGCACCACTTTCTCTCTCAAAAAAATATCATGTTGGCTAACTTGACTTTCCTAACTTTTGCATCTGCTAGTAGTAATTCTCCTCCACTTTTTATGATCTTTGTTTTACCTTTACTTCTGCTGCTTTACCAGTCAATGTTCGGTGGGTGAAGATTACATCATGTCTACCTGTCCTACAAGCCAGGCTGTACCTTTTCAGCTTTCTAAACCTTTGTTTATACTATATCCTAACATTGTATGAATGATTTTGTCAGCCAGCACTGCATAATTTCCAGAAAGTTAGTTTCAGGATTTCTGTGTCATCTGTATAACTGGATGTGCAAAATGTCTTCACTGAGAGACAAGTCACGTTATAACAAGAAGCTTTATTGGTCCATAATAGTATTGACAGCTACTGAGATTATACAGAATGTGCATCTCACATGGCAGACTACAAAGATTAACTTGTATACATGAAGCAAAGCGCTAGCCAGTTTAAGTGGCACTTTCAGGAATCTTATTTCCAGCTATAATTCATATTCTTCAACTGACAGCAACAACGTACAGGTCTTCATCTACAATTGACATGACTGAGGCTGTTACTTGTCAAAATGTTTTCAAACTGTGAGTTGGTTTCCCATGATCTCATGTGCAGTTACACAGCACTTCTTATATCCGAGGTTATGAGCCCAATGGAATTCTGATTGCACTCTTCTTAGTGTGTTTTTGTGTATTTGATGATCATGTGTTCAGCTATTTTCTCCCAGTTAAGTAAACAAAGTAGAGTTCTGTCGCCTTATCCAAATCTGCAACACACAGCTGCAGCAACACCATGTCTTCTGACCTAGCTTACCCACAGTCTGTCTGAACTACTGAAATCCATTCCGACACTTGTATTTTAGTATTTCATACTACTAACAATTCCCTCTTTTTAGTTTGTTTGTTAACTTATAAATTCAACGTTTATTCACTCTGGGCTTTGGGTAGAAGGGACCTGAGCTGTATCAGATAAACATTTTATTATCCTACTGAGGTATTTTTCTGTATTGATCTAAAATTGAAATAATTATGAGGTGTAGAGAAAATGAAAACTGTTTTGAGTGTTACCACTTTCTGTATGTATTTATATACATACATGCATAAATACTCTATGATTATCATTAATAGCAAAATGAGAATGATAAATGCTACAGCCAAGGGCATTTCAGAAATCTTTTTCCCTGGCTTGGAAATGGATTGGTTATACATGCCTGTGGTGCGCTGTTTGCTCCTTTGGCATGTGAAAAAAAATTAAAACCGTTTTAATATACTCAAATGATCTTTTAATTTCATCTTAATACCTGGAATGATTGTGCAGTATTTGTATCTTACGCATTCTCCCTTTTCTTCTTGAAAGTAAATACACCTTTAATTTACCTGTTTTAACTTTAGAAATACCTGCCTGTTTAACCTTGTCAAAAAAGTCAGGATTTACTTCTATGAATCCTGCTGCATGTAACCGCTATTTGTATTTACCTTACATATGTGTGTTTATGTATATAATATTATCTTTTCTACTGTTCTTATTGCACTAACACATACTTATTTCATACTTACATTTTTGCAGTTTTTGTCCTTACATGTACTAAAATCATGTCTTTTGTAACTGTTGATACCATTTTAGTATTATTTTATTTCAGTATTCCATAATCCTTGATCATTAAATAACTTTCATCCTTGAAATTTGATTTTTTAATATTATGAATTTCATTGTCACCTTCACTGCTTGTTTCCTCGGGTAGTAATGCGACCCTTTTGAATTAATACTTTCAACTATAATGATGTACGCAAACTCTGTGTGATCATATGCACATGATGTGCATGTGTCTGATAAATGTAAACATATCATAATGTGCATTAAAATAACTGTATTTTTTACCGAAAGAATTTTAACAATTTTCTTCCCTACTAATAATGCCCATTTATTAACCAGTTAGGCCCATGAGGCACACAGTTTCTTTTCATAGACAGCCTTGGAAATGTGCCTAATTAAGTGACTTGCTCAAGGTTACACACTAGGCAACTCCTCCTCTTGTACTTGTTGCTCCTTCCCAAAAGCGGATCTATTACATATATTTTGGTTTTGCAAACACACCCACAAACTTTGGTGCTCCTTAAAAGTTTGTTTGGAGAAAATGGGATATCACAAATCCACCCTCTCTTGGGAAACAGCGATTCTTCACATATTTAACACAAAGTTACCCAAGTTAAAACAGCATGTTCTAATTATTCTATGCTGCCTTACCAAATTATATATTAGATAAAAACACCAGATAGAAGACCACCACGATGCTATAAAACCTTCTTTTATTAGAACAGAACAAGATGGATAAGCGCTTTCGCGTACCAGACCCAGTACGCTTCCTCAGATCTACTTTTACATTGAAAAAGCACTTCTTTTATATAAAAGACATCAAACTTAACAAGTGTCAATTAACTAAATAAATCAATTAATCAATTAAAATAGCCAAAGCGGCTAAAAAAGGTTATTATGCATTGAGAAGTTTAGGGACGTTGATCCACCGGTTATCCCAAGGTCTTTAGTACATAGAACAGGAACTTATCCATGCAATGCCTGTAATATGTGTCCATATATCTCTAAGGAACAAGAGTTCAAACATCCTTTTATGAACCTTTATTTTAAACCCAAATTTAAAGGAACTTGTAATAGCTCTAATTTGATATACCTCGCAGACTGTTGTCATTGTAATGTGTTTTATATAGGCATGACAACAAGAATGCTAAAAGAGAGAATCTATAATCATTTACATGACATAAAAAAGAATGATGTTAAGAACGCATTATTTAAACATATAAAGGATAATGTTGGACGCACTTTTAGATTTAGGATACTACAAGTCACTAAACCTAATATACGCAAAGGCGATATATTTAATGAATTAGAAAATGTAGACCTATCTTGGATTCTACGCTTTAAAGCACAACATCCACCTGGCCTCAACCAATATATTAGTATAAGATCTACACTTAAGAAATGCAGTCTGAAATAAGTATCTAATATATAATTTTAATATATGGGATTTATGGCGTTTTTTGACTTGTAACCTGAAGGTATTGTGCAATGTTGTACGTATATATATATATATATATATATATATATATGTCCTAGATAAGAATCTTTAAGCCATATTTCTCACATAATTATTTGTATATATTATATATATTTTTATACTATATATTTATGAAATGTTATATTTAATGATTTCATTTTTTGATATTATACATAATGATTTGATTGGGATTTTTTACCCTATAAAATGGTCCTTTTGAATTACATACTGTTAAAAAACTTAATCTATCAATAGACATATTAGCTATTTATGCTTTAACTTTTATCAGTTTTTTGAATATATTTCACATTAGTATTTGTTCTAATATTTTAACTTTTTTTCATCATTCATTTTTCTTTATTGCTTTCATACATACATATTTATATTTCATATTACACATGAAAATAGTTTTATTGTAATTTAATATAGAAGCCCATATATATTCTCTCATGATGAACTATTATGATAATGAATTAATTGCCTTTATATATAATTGATTTAGATTTAGATATATATTTGTCTCATTTTCTGAGACATACCCTTGAAATGTTCCCATGGCTTTTTCCTCTGTATTTACATATAGTTTTTGGTAGCTAAAAGCATAAATTGATTTGTTGGTTTTAATGAATATCTATATTATATATATCTTTATTAATTTTTATTATATACCACACATGTATGCTTTCTATACTCTTTACAAGATTGCATTGATTTATTTACATTTTTTGCGTGTCTTTTACACATATTTTTACATATTGATTCTGATTTAACTTGATATATACGCTATATAGGACCAAGTAAATAATTCCTTGCTGAACATGTAGTTTGTTTTATGGAGCTATACACCTTTTAGCCGCTTTGGCTATTTTAATTGATTAATTGATTTATTTAGTTAATTGACACTTGTTAAGTTTGATGTCTTTTATATAAAAGAAGTGCTTTTTCAATGTAAAAGTAGATCTGAGGAAGCGTACTGGGTCTGGTACGCGAAAGCGCTTATCCATCTTGTTCTGTTCTAATAAAAGAAGGTTTTATAGCATCGTGGTGGTCTTCTATCTGGTGTTTTTATCTATCTACATTGCTACTATTTACTACAGAGGAGACCTTTGGAAGTTCAGCTGACTTGGTGTTTTTTTGGACTTACAGTACTCTTTTTTACGTCCCAGCTGTCTTCACATTATGGATGCTGCTAATGTCGAGTTGGACTACATGCCAGATAAACACATTCTGGCAAGAAAATGGTATGGTTTAACACAGTCAAAGAATAATCCGCTTTTAGAAATGGATTTTTTGTTACCTGCTGCTATTAGTGAAAATGTTAACATAGACACTCAAAGAGACTTTAATATAGCCTTTAAGGAACTTGAAAATGCACTTTACAGGCTTTATAGATTAAGCTGGCAAAGGCGTCATCTTGAAGCCTGTTTGCACTTCAAAGTAATCCCTAGAGGAATGAGAGTGCTATGTATGCCGACATACGGCGAGAACCACCCAGAACTTCTAAGGAAATGGCAACAACTGAACCTAGATCTGGGTTTTAGCTATATAAGACTGCTTATAGACTACTTCTTACCTATTGAGAAAGAACTCTCTCAGAAATCAGATACATTGCTCAAAGACATTGTTTCGAAATTTAAAGGGGAAATGTTCTCTCAAAGGTTAGATATTTTGCACACTCAGATATCTTCCTATAGTGAAAAACTCCAACAAGTTAAAATGAGAAAGCTACAAAGAGACAATATGGACTTTCATAACGGTCAGGTGTTCTCTTGGCCCAGATATCGCAACAGCAGAATGGAATCTGTGGGTCACAATAATACTACTGAAACGAATGTTTCCTTGACAAATGATACTAATGCTGTACATCCTTCATCCAGCATTTCCCTTTTAAGAACTTCTACTTTAGTTAATGATACTCCGGTTCCTTGTTCCATGCCTATGAATGAAACTACTCAAGGCACCATAGACACTCCCCCTCCCAACCAGCAAGCTCTGAAAAAAATCATATAGTAGCACGCTTGGTGCTAAACCTAAAGTGAAACAAGGGAACTTGGAAAGTTTTTTACCACTTCCCTCCAAGTTCCGAAAGCTACCACAAGACAGATCCAGCAGTCGAGGGAGATCGAAGCGAAAATTCTCAGGGGATTATCCGAGCAACAGGAGTCGACAGAGAGACTAAATGACCTTGTCTTTAATTTATCTAGACGAGCCCTTACAGCATCTGACACAGCTTTACTTAATAAGGGATTGACTTACATACTGGCTCAGGTCAGTAATGCCAGCGAACTTCTAGTGGATTTAAGACTGTTTTCACGTTCTATTGCTCTGAAAACTAGTTTTAACAAGGCTAAACATCCTGAGAAATCGAACGATAATGATTTTCAGTTTAAAAGAAAAAGTACATTTATGCCTACGCTACCTCCTGCTGTTGACTGTTTTTTAAAAGCGTGCGAAAATGATGTCTATGGTTTTTCTAACAATTTTGTAAAGAAAGATTTATACTATAATGTTTCACATGCAGAATGGGATACCATTTATTCATTACAACGGGATATGAATGTGATTGTGAAACCAGCTGATAAAGGGGGAGGGATTGTCCTGTTGGACTATGAGATGTACCATACTAGTATGGTGAGTATGTTAAAAGATGTAGCCACATACACTAAAATTGAACATTCTGACTTAGATAGAATTATATATGAAGTTCATCAAGAGCTTTATGATTTTCTGATGTGTCGCCAAATTAATTATGATTTATATCATTATCTTTTAGTTGAGCAACCTAGGATACCATACATAAAAGGGTTACCCAAGGTCCATAAGAATATGATACCACCTCCTTTACGCCCCATTGTTGTAGGTAATGGTTGGATCACTGAAACCATGTCCGTGTATATCGAAAAGAAACTTAGACCTATAGTTAATAAGATTCCATCCATTCTTAAGGAGTCATACCAGTTGTTAGAAATTTTAACACACTTTGATGAAGGTCTCCCTGGAGATTGTTTATTAATTACCATGGACATGAAAAGTCTCTTTACTTCTATCCCGAATAACTATGGATGTGAAGCAATTAGACATCTTATTAATGATAGTGGATCATTTAATAATGAGGACCAAATTCTTATTAATGCTGTTTTACAGCTGGTACTTAATAATAATGTCTTTTTATATGGCAAGGAACTTTTTTACAACAGTGGGGAGTGGCCATGGGCACTCCTTGCGCGAACACTTACGCGAACCTAGTTGTTCACTACTGGGAAAACACATATCTCTTTAATAATCCCCTTTTTAAAAAAATGTTACTCTATAAGCGTTTTGTCGACGATGTCCTTATCTTCTGGAAGGGGTCCATAGATGAATTCAAACTTTTTGTTACATACTTAGAATCTACTACCTCTTTTTTTAGATTTACGATGGAGTATTCTGATACTAAGATGGACTTTCTAGACATTATGATCACAAAAGATGCGTATGGTCTCCTACATACTTCTATATATAGGAAACCGTGCTGGAAAAACACGCTCTTAGAGTTTAACAGCATGCATCCGAGACACTTCTTCAGAAATATTATAAAAAGTCAGTTTATGAGGGCGCAAAAAATATGTAGCGACCCTGAAGATCTTTCTATACAGCTAATGGACCTAGAACATTTATTCATAGACAGAGGTTATGATCCAACATTAATTGATACTGTTAAACAGTCCCTAAAGGTATCTGAGACACCATGTGAAGGTAGTATGCGACGATACTTGTCACACCATAAGGGAAAACATAATAAATATGAAATAACTTTTCAGACTAGGTATACTAGCGACAATAAATACATTATTAACATTATCAAAAAGAATTGGCATATCTTACAAACTGACACAGACATTAAAAAATGTATAGGAGAAAGACCTGTGTTTGTGTATAAAAATAGCAAGAATTTGAAAAGGTTATTATGCATTGAGAAGTTTAGGGAAGTTGATCCACCGGTTATCCCAAGGTCTTTAGTGCATAGAACAGGAACTTATCCATGCAATGCCTGTAATATGTGTCCATATATCTCTAAGGAACAAGAGTTCAAACATCCTTTTATGAACCTTTATTTTAAACCCAAATTTAAAGGAACTTGTAATAGCTCTAATTTGATATACCTCGCAGACTGTTGTCATTGTAATGTGTTTTATATAGGCATGACAACAAGAATGCTAAAAGAGAGAATCTATAATCATTTACATGACATAAAAAAGAATGATGTTAAGAACACATTATTTAAACATATAAAGGATAATGTTGGACACACTTTTAGATTTAGGATACTACAAGTCACTAAACTTAATATACGCAAAGGCGATATATTTAATGAATTAGAAAATGTAGAGCTATCTTGGATTCTACGCTTTAAAGCACAACATCCACCTGGCCTCAACCAATATATTAGTATAAGATCTACACTTAAGAAACGCAGTCTGAAATAAGTATCTAATATATAATTTTAATATATGGGATTTATGGCGTTTTTTGACTTATAACCTGAAGGTATTGTGCAATGTTGTACGTATATATATATATATATATATGTCCTAGATAAGAATCTTTAAGCCATATTTCTCACATAATTATTTGTATATATTATATATATTTTTATACTATATATTTATGAAATGTTATATTTAATGATTTCATTTTTTGATATTATACATAATGATTTGATTGGGATTTTTTACCCTATAAAATGGTCCTTTTGAATTACATACTGTTAAAAAACTTAATCTATCAATAGACATATTAGCTATTTATGCTTTAACTTTTATCAGTTTTTGGAATATATTTCACATTAGTATTTGTTCTAATATTTTAACTTTTTTTCATCATTCATTTTTCTTTATTGCTTTCATACATATATATTTATATTTCATATTACACATGAAAATAGTTTTATTGTAATTTAATATAGAAGCCCATATATATTCTCTCATGATGAACTATTATGATAATGAATTCATTGCCTTTATATATAATTGATTTAGATTTAGATATATATTTGTCTCATTTTCTGAGACATACCCTTGAAATGTTCCCATGGCTTTTTCCTCTGTATTTACATATAGTTTTTGGTAGCTAAAAGCATAAATTGATCTGTTGGTTTTAATGAATATCTATATTATATATATCTTTATTAATTTTTATTATATAACACACATGTATGCTTTCTATACTCTTTACAAGATTGTATTGATTTATTTACATTTTTTGCGTGTCTTTTACACATATTTTTACATATTGATTCTGATTTAACTTGATATATACGCTTTATAGGACCAAGTAAATAATTCCTTGCTGAACATGTAGTTTATGTTTTATGGAGCTATACACCTTTTAGCCGCTTTGGCTATTTTAATTGATTAATTGATTTATTTAGTTAATTGACACTTGTTAAGTTTGATGTCTTTTATATAAAAGAAGTGCTTTTTCAATGTAAAAGTAGATCTGAGGAAGCGTACTGGGTCTGGTACGCGAAAGCGCTTATCCATCTTGTTCTGTTCTAATAAAAGAAGGTTTTATAACATCGTGGTGGTCTTCTATCTGGTGTTTTTATCTATCTACATTGCTACTATTTACTACAGAGGAGACCTTTGGAAGTTCAGCTGACTTGGTGTTTTTTTGGAAATTATATATTACTAAGAACTGGTTGGACCGCACTATACTGTGTTGGAATGGGTTCAATGAGATGGCTTTGAAGTATATTTCAGCGCAAAAGTTCATCATAAAAGAGCCTAGGAAAAAAGCCTATTTTAGAAAAGTCTGGAATTGTCTGTTTGACTTATTTATATGTGATTAATTCAATTTTTGGTTTATTCTTGGTCATATGGCATCTACCCTACTTTGTGCTGTACCTGGGGATCCACTGTCATCCCTTATAACTCCAATTAGTTCTTCTAACCCTCTTCTCTATATGGTAGCATTTTAGTTTTTAGTTTGTAAATATTGTACATAATTAGTGTGAGTTTTTTATTTTATTTTATTAGATGTAGACTATGTATATTATTGTCTTGTTTTTGCTTTGTTTCGTTCATTCATCCATATATATACAATGTTTTTCATTCATAAACTGTGCATTTATTCTCTCTCCTCTTTGTCTTATTGTTCTGATATTGTGTTACAAACAAAATAAAAAAGTTATTTGAAAAAAGAAAAAAAAAAAGGTTACACACTGTTAAATAAGAACTGAGGGAATCAAGCTCTGTACCAGAGGAACTGCAGCTCACAACCTTAAACCCACTGTAGCAACTGCAAGACATTTTACTGATACCCTTAATCTTTAAGAAGAAACTCGCCAAATCTGTGTATCAGTGAATTAGACCCTAGATCAGTATTAATATAAGATAAAACTATAACCATTAAAAGTATTTTTTGTCTGTGAACCAATAATTCAAAGTTGATTTCATAGCAGTCTATGGTCAAGATTTTAATGATATAAATAACATCTTTTTCGATTTTGATAACTGGGCAATACATTATAGTTTAAAATTTAGTGCTGAAAAATGTGAGGTCCTTTATTGGCCTTTTTACAGTTGATTTACCAAAATAATATTGAACAACTGTATTCTTAAAGAAACCAATGAATATAAGGATCTTGGTATTATAATAAATAATAGCATTTCTTTTCAAAGCCATTTAAATTCTGTACGAGCAAGGGCCACGAAGAACCCAGTACTCGTGTTCAGATCTTTTGCATTAAGAGATGATAAATGTTCTATTCAAGTTATTTCAGGAACTAGATAAGACCGGTTATTGAATATAGCACCACTTTCTGCATATATATTAAGTATTTCTGTGCAATCAGATGTAGACCATACAAATGACTTGGCTTACAGCCAACATCTGAAAATTGTTACATTAAAACAAAACTGTCACTGAATGTTTTTCCACATTACATGAATCTGAATACGTATATATAAAACCTCTGTTAACTTGTCTAATTTACTTTTTACAAAAGCAAATGTTAAAAAAGTACACATTTATAATGTAAAGTCTGTCCCTACATAACACAGACACCACTAATATCCTTTTTTTCTCTCTTGCTGAGGATGCAGCATGAAGATCAGACACAGACACCACTAATATCCTTTTTTCTCTCTTGCTGAGGATGCAGCATGAAGATCAGAGGTCTAGTATACACAGCACTCAAGCTGAAAGCTGTAACCATAGTGGAATGCAGTGTCTGTACAGGCTCCCACATATCTGATTACAAGAAGTTCACTTAAGAATATATTTTGGTCTGGCAGTGGACAGCTCCCCCCATAACTGTGAGCCATTCACTTCAGGTGTTGTGCCACCATATAAACTAGATAGAGAACCTTCCTTTTAACGGACATCCAACTTTGACCTTGTCAGATATGTGGGTATATACCTTTAAATCTGAATAACCTAGCTTCAGTGAGCAGCATGGCTTGTGGTACACAGCCATTGTAGATAATTCAATCACCTTTCTGGTGATTCCAAAATTAAAAATGCTGACTCTTCACCAGCTGCTTCCTATGCTAGGCAAAGATGCATGGTTGGCAACACTAGACTTAAAAGAATCATACCTGCACATCCCTATCAGGGAGTCTTGCAGAAGATACCTACGCTTCAAAGCAGGCTATATGTTCTATCAGTTCTCTGCACTGCCCTTTGGCTTATCTACTGCACCCAGGCTATTCACAAAGTGCCTAGCTCCAGTCATTGCATTTTGCAGGCAAAGAAATATTCAGATATACCCATACCTGGACGATTGTCTAATTCAGGCAGAAAGCCAGGACATACTTTTGAATCATCTGACCTTTGTTCAAAGGGTGCTGACTTGTCTGGGGTACACCATAAACGAAAAGAAATCACATCTGGTACCCTGTCAACAAATTATATTCCTGGGAGCAAGCTTGAATACAACTTCCCAGATGGCTTTCCTTACGCCAGAGAAACAGATTCATTTGACAACCTACTTCAAACAAGTGGCCACAAAAACCCAGCTATCTGCAAGGCAAATACTGCAAGCCTTGGGGTTTATGGCCTTCTGCATTATTCTAATTCCATATGCAAGGCTGCATATGAGGAAACTAAAATGGTATCTCAAAAGCCTATGGTGTCAACATTCACAGGATCTAGAAGCAAGGATTCCTATCATACCTTGCCTATGCCTAGAGTTCCTTTGGTAGGCAGAGGCCTGCCACCAAAACAGGGGACTACCATTCACACTACCCCCTGCCACCCAAACCTTAACAGATGCATCAGACTATGCATGGGGGGCTCACCTGGCAGGGAAGTGCATTCAGGGCAAATGGAACCCAAGTCAAATGCACCTGCACATAAATCAAAAGGAAATGTTAGCTGTACAGAATGCTCTGACAGCCTTCAAGGACTACATTCTTCCAGGACAACTAATGGTAAAGACGGACAACACCACTGTCATGTGGTACATAAACAAGCAGAGGGGTACACATTCTTACTCCCTCTGCAGACTAGCCATGGCATTGTGAAACACAGCCTTGAGCTACCAAGTGAAATCTACAAGCTCAATTCCTGCCAGGAAAACTAAATATACTGGCAGACGGACTAAGCAAAAACCTCATGGACCCACACAAGTGGAAACTGAAACCAAGGATTTTCAACATGTTGACAAGCAAGTTGGGGAGCCCAGATATAGACCTGTTTGCCTCCCCCCAGAACCATCAATTGGACAAATTTTGCAGAAGGATTCCCCACAAGCTAGCTTGGAAAGTGGATGCTCTATCCTTCAGCTGGAAAAACCCATCAGTTTATGCCTTTCCTTTTCTGCCTCTGCTCTCCAAGGTACTACTAAACATCACAGGACAAGCCAAGGTTGATTTTAATTGCACCAGACTGGCCACGCCAACACTGATACCCCCTCTTGCACAATGTGTCATGCTTGGCCCCAAGGCACCTGCCTCAGACTCCTTCCCTGTTGTCTCAGCAGGAGAACCAGATTCTGCACCCTCTGCTGCAAACCCTGAACTTAGCAGCCTGGCTAATTACCTAATCTCTCCTTTACCATCCCTCAGTAAATCAGTGATGGATATCATTTTAGAGGCAAGGAGGCCTACTACTAGAAAATGTTATGCTGCAAAATGGAAAAGATTTTGTGCCTGGAACCAATCTCAAGGAATGAATGCAGCAGTGCCCAGTTTACCTCAGAATCTACAATGCTTGACTGAGATGCTTCATAAGGGCTTGTCCTTTTCCTCCATCAAAATTCATGCCTCAGCCATTTCAGCTCATTACAACACAGTGCCTCCCCTCTTCTCTCACCCACTGCTCAAGCAGTTCCTCAGAGGGCCAAAAATTTAAGGCCACCCAAGAGAGCTCCAACTCCAGCCTGGGACCTTAACTTTGTCTTGGAGAAACTCACTCTTCTTCCTTTCGAGCCAGCTGCTACTGCAGAGTTAAAATTCCTTTCTTGGAAAACAGATTTCCTTTTAGCAATCACTTCTGCAAGAAGGGTATCTGAATTACAGGCCCTTATGGCAGTGGAGCCCTTCATCATTTTTCATGCGGACAGGGTGTCCCTCAGAACCAATCCCTCCTTCATGCCCAAGGTGGTATCCAGTGTGGCTCTTAATCAGTCCATTCATTTGCCTACCTACTTTCCTAACATACAGAACAAAGGGGAACAGATTCTGCACTCCTTAGATGTGCACAGACAACTTAGATTTTACTTGGACAGGACTAAACCTCAAAGGAAATCTGAACAACTCCTGGTGGCATTTGCTGCAGGGACAGAGAGGAAAGCTATTTCAAAGCAAACCATTTCAAAATGGATAAGCCACTGCATTCATTTCTGCTATAAGCACCATGGAAAACCTATCCCACAGGGCATCAGACCCCATTCAACCAGGGCTGCATCTACCTCCACAGCCTTTCTCAGGGGCGTTCCTACCAGGGACATCCTAGAAGCTGCTGCCTGGAGTTCTGTACATACTTCCACCAAGCATTATCATTTGCCAGTTTTCTCTAAATCCAGAGCTGGCTTTGCCACTGCAGTCTTGCAGGGTCTTATAGCTGGTCCTAATTATATTTAAATTCCTCCTCCTAACCTTAGCTTTGGGAACCTACCCAAATGTAATGACTGCAACAGTGAAACATGAATCACATAGTACAGTTGTGTACACTTACCATAAATGTAGATGTTCGAGTGTATTCACTGTTGCAGTCCTGGTTACCCTCCCTCCAGCCCCCTTTCTTCTTTTGGCTATACCGCTACTCTCTCTTACTATGCTCAAAAAGCTTTTTGGTGTATTTGCTTTTTTGTTGGAGGTATATCCTTGTAATTATAGATTTAATTGCTTCCCATTAGGGGGGCACCTGATATCTGGGGCAAGAAAAACTGATTTAATGGCGTCGGCTGCATGTTTTATACCCCTGACGACCTGACATCATGGAAGAAGGGACAGCATCTGACGCAGGACCCAAGACTTTGTTAATCAGGCCGACTGAGGGCTACTACAAGCAGATAACCCAGATGTAATGACTGCAACAGTGAATACACTTGAACATCTACATTTACTTGGTTCTTCTATTAAACATTGAATGCAAAACTGAGCATCAGAAATGCCAAGAACTAATGCTCAAAACTCTGAAGGGTGAAACAGTAAAGTATGATTTTGCAGAGGGCAACCCCACCTCCACCCCCTCCCCAATGTGAGAGGCCACCCCCTCCATACCCCTGAGCTTATATATTCCATCTCCATGGTCATACCAACTTGAAGAAAGGAGAAATATCACAAAAGAAGGGAGTCAGTGCCAGCACACCAGCACGCACACTTAGAAATCACACTGGTAGTGATTTCCTGCGGAAAACTGAGATCAACATTGTTTTTCTGTTTGTTCTGCTTCAGGCTACTGGTGTAGATATGTCCCTTGTCCCTCTCTGCATTTGAGAGTTACACAGATGGGAAAATATATCATACATCCTTTTTGCATATAGTAAATATGATAAAATCAGAGTTCAGCTATTCAAGAGATTTTTTTTGGTCCAGAATAATTAACGTTGCTTAAATTGTAATTGTAATAAAAAAGAAAAAAGTGCAGTTTTGTTAAATACATACGATAACTATGCATTCTTGGAAGCAGCAAAAGCATTATGGAAAATCAGCATAAGGGAAATTATACTTTAAAGGCAATACTGAAAAAGCAACTTAAGTACCTGTTAAGACTTTGCTTACCTTTAAAGTGGTTTTACATTAAAGTTTGAGTTGACAATATTTATTGTTTTTTTAATGCTTTTATAAATTACATGTATTTGGATAAGTATGTACAAATATAATATGTATTGCAGCAACCAGTAATTGACCCAGTAAAGCTATCTGCTTACTTGTTTGCATTTAGCAATGCACTTTAGAGAATGAGTGACCTGTACATTGCCAC
Organism: Protopterus annectens; assembly: GCF_019279795.1. Taxonomy (NCBI): domain Eukaryota; kingdom Metazoa; phylum Chordata; order Ceratodontiformes; family Protopteridae; genus Protopterus; species Protopterus annectens. The sequence goes on from NC_056750.1 coordinate 298,160,431, forward strand.
TCTGAATGGAGAACAAATATGAAAGCAGGGTGTTAATGTTCAGATACTGTAATTCTCGCTGAAAATAAGCCTGCCACTTAATATGCTGCTGTGAGGTTCTAAAAGTAAATACGGCCACTAATTTTATAGTAGTAGTGCTTTGCTGCTTAATGAGATTAAAGTTAAAACAAAAAGTAAATAACTAGAAATAAAAGAAAAGCATATGTATGCACGAATAAGTGTCTGTGTGTGTGTACGCACACATGTGCATGTTGCATACGTAAATATGAGAGAGAGAGACTGCTTGCTGACTGCAACAGGCAGTCCATTATCAAGGACATATGAAACTTTTAACGTCTGTCATATTTGACTGAATTTAAAACTCAGTGTTTATTAGCTAGTGCAGCACTATGTTCAAAATCAGGGTCAGTAAAGGGAGGAGGGTGGGACTGTGCTTCATAGCTTGCTATTTTTTATGTGATAAATTATGGATAGATCTGAGGATAAAGTGTTTGTTGTTGCTGAGTGTGTGTGTGTGTGTGTGTGTGTGTGTGTGTGTGTGTGTGTGTGAGAGAGAGACTGTGAATTTCAGTGCGTTTGTTTCTATGCATCTGTGTGTGTATGTCATTGTTTTTATGTCTATGTGATGCCCATGCACTGGCCCAGTAACCAAGGAGCCTCAATCCTCACCACTAACACCATTGAGGGATGTGCGCATTGGGAGGATAGCAAGTACACAAACAGTAAAGTACAATTTCCCTTAAGAGCACACAGAGATCACATTCAGTCTGGGGCTGGTTTCTCCCTTTCTCTCCAGATCCCCAATAAGACTCCCTAGTGGCACAGCTATAAGGTTCAGGTCTCAGCCAAGTGGTCAAGCCAATACCTCCAGCACCCTCTCTGTCCAACCAGTGCTTCGTATCCCTGGCCAAGTAGCTGACACACACACACTTTGAGATTTGATTTATATACAAACACACAGACACTCCTGGGGAAAGCTGGCACAGGTTCACTAGCTATGCCCCCATTTGCCCAGACTGTAAGGTAGTACCAACTGCCATCAACCACTACTATCAGCTACTATAAAGGCCCTTACCAAAGGGTGTCCAATTCTATGGCGTAATGTTACTGTTATCTAATTGGTAAGTATGACCACGGCCAAGGTTATTCAAGAGTGGCCTGTACAGTATCACCAAATACATGCAAGTACTCTAAGAGCTTAAATTATCTCAAAACAAAACAGTCTTGGTTAAAAGGTTTAAATATATTTAACAATAAATAATAAAAGCACAAGACAATATTCATTAATTCAACATAGTGACAATAGAGAGATCAGATTCACAGGAAATACTTTAAAATAACATAGTAGGACAGTCTCACATAAATATAGAAAACATCTACACTAATCTTGCTGTATTCCTATATATCTCTAAGAGAAACTAGGTTCTAAATAACTTACTTACAGAGCAAGGCAAAGTGCTGGTGAGATGATATATTCAGGCTCAGAAACAAATCAAAATACCCTCTTTATCTCTGAGATAGTTAGCTAGATGACATCACTATTTGACACTTGCATCTAGTTCCCAAGCTAAACAGATACCAACAGAATTTAGCATGTATTTATAAAAAAATATTTATCTCTTTGAAGCTTGCCAGAAATGGGAAGTCGTAAAACAATTACCTTGGAAACCTGTAATTACCTCTGTTTCAAACAGTAGAAAGAATTTCCAGCTGCAGACATTCTGTCTTCTAGCTGAGACAACACACAGTTGTAAAATTCTTTACTTATCAACTTATTTTCTTAGAGTTTTGCAAGTTAACTCTGCATATCCCAATTTTTACTATGAAACATACATTACATAGGCATAGAGTTTATACACATTTCTGCTTTCTTCCAGCAGGGTGCACTGTGGTTTTAATCTTGAGTACATAACACAGTTTTCTTACATTTGTAAAACAAGCCTGTGGATCATATTAATATTTACAATGACATAGAATTATTTACAAAATTCTATCTAGCTCGGCTGGCAGCCTTCACATCCCCCCCCCCCCCGAGAACTCAAGCTAGTTTTTCAAGTGTCCCTTTAGAAACTTTGCTTGAGAGGGTTGAGCCTATCTGGGAATACCTTACCCCATTCCCTGTCTTGAGAGCCCATCTACATTGGCATTGCAAACCCCACTGCAGTGCTGCACTGTCATATCATATGCTTGCAACCCTAGGCTCCATCCTAGCAACTTGGCATTTTGTTGGCTGGCTCAGTGTAACCATGTTATGGGAGTGTGCTCTGTTTGTACAGTCTGAAGTTTCTGTAGTGCCCACACTATGGCTAGACATTCCTCTTCTACAGCTGCATAGCAGTCCTCCCTGGGTTGGAGCCAATGACTGAGATAAACCACTGGGCGCTCTTCTCCCTCTGAAGAAATCTGGCTAAGTACAGCCCCCACCCCATGGTTCGAAGCATCCACCTGCACAACATATTATTTGCTGTAATTTGGACTGGCTAACACAGGGGTTCCTCCCAAAGCTTCTTTAAACTTCTGGAATGCCTGCTCACATGCTGTGGTACACACTACCGTATCTGACCTGTGTTTCCTTGTCAGGTCTGTGAGAGGAGCAGCTATGGTACTATAACTGGGGACAAACTTTCTTTAGTACACTGCTGTCCCTAAAATGCCCTCACTTGATTTTTGGTAACAGGTGCAGGCCAAGCCTGAATGGCTTCCACTTTAGCAGGCTCTGGCCTGATCTTACCACTCCCCCACTCTATGTCCCAGGTAGAAGACCTCTGCCATACTCACCTGACATTTGTTGGGCTTAATGGTCAAACCTGCCTTCTGTAGTCTGCCCAGAACCTCCCTGACATGCTGAAGGTGCTCTTGCCATGAAATGCTGTAGATAGCAATATTATCTAGGTAAGCAAGGGCAAAATCTCCTGCTAGGATATGATCTACCAGCCTGTGGAAAGTCACTGGGGCATTTTGCATTCCAAAGGGTATATTTGTGAACTCATACAAGCTAAAAGGTGTCACAAAGGCTGACCTCTCTCTAGCACTGGGAGTCAAGATCACCTACCAATAATCCTTGGTAAGATCAGTGGTGGTAAAGATAATTAGCCCCACCCAGCTGCACTAGGGCTTCATTTGTCCTAGGCATGGGGTAAGCATCTGACTCTGTGTGGCTATTTAATTTCCGGTAGTCCACACAGAACCTGGTGCTGCCGTCCTTCTTTGGCACCAGCACCACTGGGGAGGCCCAGAGACTGTTGAACTCCTGAATTACCCCTAGTTCCAACATTTCCTGTATCTCCTCCTTCAGGGTCTATTTGACTCTCTCAGGTACCCTATAAGGGGCCTGCCTAATAGGCCTTTGGGGTCCTGGATCCACATGGTGCTGCACCAGGTGGGTGCACCCTGGTTTCCCAGTGAACATGTCCCCAAACTCCTGTAACACTGCTTGGATTTCTTGAACCTGGGTAGGAGATAGCTGCTGGGACATTGCTACCCCTTCCACTGAGGTGTCAGTCCAAGTCTCACTGAGGAGGTCATCCAACAGATTTCCCCCAGACTCCTCCTGCAATCCACTGCAAATACTCAGCACAAGGGCTTCCTATGATGGTAAGGTTTTATCATGTTAACATGGTACAATTTGTGCCCCTGCCTAGCAGTTCCACCATGTAGTTATCATCACCACTGACCTTCCTTACCACCTTGTAGAGGGTCCCTGTCAGGCTGCCTGCAGCTTGTTGTGTCTGACAGGAATGAGAACCATTACCTGCTGCCCTACAGCATACTCTCTAACTCGAGCATTCCTGTCATACAAGACCTTTTTGTGCTGTTGGGCTTTTGCCAGGTTCCTGGGCCAAGCCCATGAGTTCCCTGAGCCTTGTCCTGAGGTTTAGGACATATGCCACAACAGACACCTTGTGAGATTCACACTCACCTTCCCACTCATCACAAATTAAATCTAGAGGTCCCCTCACCCTATGCTCATACAACTCAAAGGGTGAAAAACATGTGGATTCTTGGGGAACCTCTCTATAAGCAAAGAACAGGTGGGGCAAATATTTGTCCCACACCGTCTTAAACTGCTCTGCAAATGCCCATAGCATGAACTTGAGTGTAGAGTTTAACCTCTCAACAAAACCATTAGTCTGGGGGTGGTAGGGGGTGGTCTTTAGGTGCTTCACCCCACAGTACTTCCACAGACAAGCCACCAGGTTTGACATGAAATTGGCACCTCTGTCAGTCAGTATTTCTTTTGGGAAACCTACCCTACTGAAAATCTCTAACAAAGCATTTGCCACCTTTTTTGCCTCAATGGAGGACAAAACCACTGCCTCAGGGTATCTTGTAGCATAATCTACTACCACTAGGATATACTTTTTCCCTGTGGAGCTTGGGGTACTCAGAGGCCCCACAATAGCCATAACTACCCTCTGAAATGGCTCCTCAATCACAGCAAAGGCTTCAAAGGAGCTTTCACCTTGTCTCTTGCCTTGCCTACCTTTTGGCACTGCTCACAGGTCCTGCAGTACCCTGTTACATCTCTGGAAATCCCAGGCCAATAAAAGTTCTGCATAATACATCTCTCTGTACGTTTTATGCCCATATGTGCAATTTTGAATATGGTTAACCCACCCGATGAGCAGTAGCAAGCCACACCCAAACCCCGCCTGACACACAGCATCACAGCCTCGTCAATAAAACACCCACCTAATGAATCATTCTGAAGGAATGAATATTCATTGCATGGCCAAGCTGTACAATATTGCAGCTGTGTACTGTCCATGCAAAACGAGAGTAAATGCCAAATTGACAATAGATAGCAAAACCCGCTATTGTTGTACAACTGTAATCTGCACTGAGTTGCCTGAGTATCTGATACAGATCCTCTAAGTAACCGAGAGGAATAATAATTAAATAAAGGCACAGACCAGGAAAACGGGCTCAAAAGTATAGTGCAACAATCTGCACAGAATGCACAAATCTGTACAGTGGGCAGGTATCAATAAATGAACCCTTACCTTGCAACCTCAGAAGTAACAAAGCATTAGAACACGCATTCAAGAAATGCATCATTTCCTTTCAACATTATAAGAAGCAAAACATTACAACATGTCTACAATTCCGTCAAGCAAAGCACTGCGACCGTAAAGGCAATTCCCAGTGACAGTAATCAAACCTTACCTTCAGTGAAGTACTGAATGAAGTCAGACTCTACCTCGAATGTCTTCATCAAAACCACTGTTTAAAGGCAGAGTTATTGCTGAAAAATACGAAATACAGACATGAGCACAGATGACAACAATTGTCTTTTTGGTTTTGTATTTAATGTCTGTGCAATGCATCACACAAGCAAACCAATTTTTTATCCATATCTTACAAAGTAAATCTGGAAAAAAAAGCAGACAGCAGCTACCCAAATGTTACCCATATGTTCAAATGTAAAAGTTAAATTAGCACACAGCAACAAAACACACAGCCACAACCAATATCCCCACATGAGTACCATTATCTAGCAAAGAATTAGAAAGCCTTTGGTTATTTTGCGTTCATTATTTGGAATAAATCAGCTTCTCAACTTATATCCATGTGAAATCTGTATGAATGAACTGAATGTAAACAAAAGTAACATGCCTTGCTATTTTGCTTTCATTTATATTCATAATTTCACAACTGCTTGTATGTCATGTCTATATTGCTGTGGATATTTCATGAAAACCACTGCTTGATTGTGTGTGACATGTGACATGTGGAGCTTTTCTCCCTAGGCCTCCAAACATGGTCAGCAAATTGTTAACTTAATGTAATAAATAAATACAGTAGTAGTACTTTGGATTCTTACTACAGCTCGATCTTTTGTGTGTGATTCATACATCCTTTGTACATATTTATTCATGTCTACATTGATTTAATTTTACCAAGGAGGATTGCTTGCACTTTAATGAACCTTATATTGGAAAACAGCTCGTTCAGTTGTGTGTGATTCATACATCCTTTCTATGTATGTATTATTTTCTACATTTCTTTAATTTGACCACGGAGGATTGCTTGTGGACTGCAATGTATGCATGACGTCATAGGCTAATGTGCAGTTCATGTCAATCATGCCACATTTACACATTGAATCTCCACCTGCCCCCGTCAATCACGGAGGCCACGCTCATATACTGAGCAAACATAGCGGTGGGTTAACCATCTTCACAAATGCCCCCATATGATCTGCACAGGGAATATCATGGGCTATGGCTAGAAGTGCCAGACGGTAGGCTCTAGGCACTACCAACTGCTGTATTCTCTCACCCTCTAGCCATCCCTCAGGAGTCCACTCTCCATATAAGGTAACCCTTTGTCCCAGTATACAGATTCCCCCTTCCCATGAGAATCAGGTGCCTCACTAGCTACCTACCTCAGTCCTTGTAATGTAGGGTCTGAGAGATAAGCCTGTCTCAACTATCTCTTAGTAACCATTCCCAGCTCCCCTTCCACAGGAAGTCTGGCATCTTCTGACAGCAGTGCCTCACTGTCAGCCTGGGTACTACTACTCACCTCTGCCCTTGCAGTCACTCTGTCCAAGGGACCATCAGTACCAACATGCAGCTGTGGCTCACCTTCAGTCTCACTGCTGCAGGGTAGCTCCCACCCTGAAGTGACCACCTCACCAGTCCTGGCTGCAAGTGTGCGGTCTGTCTGGGTTCCCCCAGGATAACAGACAACTGTTGAGCAAAATCACCTTTATCAGACAACATGATAACTATTCGTGTTCAGCTCAACAGTTGTCTGTTATTCTATTCGTGTTCAACAGTGTTTGGGTTCCCCCAGGATGCCAGACCCACATGCTTGTCTCCAAGCCTGACTGCATAAACACATGGTATTGCATCATCAAAATCCTTCCCTTTCAGGACATCTGCAGGATGGTAGTTTGATACCCTTGTCTCAAGACAACCTACTGTTGGGGGCGTGGCCAAGGATGAACACAGGATAGCAGCAGATTTCTTCAGCTCCACCAATTTCATTACATTGACAGGAATTAATTACTTAAAAAATTAATTTTTGAAGTAATTTTCTTTCTAAATATGTTTGTTTTATATAGTTCTTGAACTATATCTAAAAAAGAAAGGAAATCTTAATAATATTCCTGTCAGAAATTACTTTGGAAATTTTCCTGCCAGTTTATCAGTCTGAAATGAGTTCCAGTAAGACAAATTCTCAAGACTCCAGCATCAAGAAAGAACTTCAGTCTCTGATAATTATAGTCCAGCAACTTACTGCTAAGATGGATAAAATGGATACTAAAATAGACACTTTAATAGAAAAAACTACAAAACAAATAGACTTGTTACATATGGACCTGCAACAACAGAAGATCCAGATGACAGGCATAGAAGAAGCTGTGAATGACATGGAAAATAGAATACAAGAAGAGGAAATCAACATTGAATTTCTGCTGAAACAAAATACACATTTACAAACAAAGCTGGATGACCTGGAAAATAGATCTAGGCGCAATAACATTAGGATTTTTTGGACTGCCAGAAAATATTGAAGGTAACAATATTACTTCTTTTTTAACAACATGGCTCCCTAAAACTTTAGATTTACCAGAAGCATTCTCTTTTGGTATCAAAAGAGCACATAGATCTATAGCTAATACTAACTCTAACAAAAACTATCCTAGATCAGTTATAGTTAGATTTCTATCATCTTTTGATAAAGAGATGGTTCTTAAATCTGCTTGGGCTAAAGCTCCTGTTAAGATTAATGAAACAACTGTGCTTTGACAATGACTATTCTTCCATGGTATTAGCTAAAAGAAAAGTTTTTCTGCCACTAATAAGGGAGCTTAAAAAGCACAGTTTAAAACATACCTTCTGTTTCCTGCCAAGCTTAAAATCTTCCTTCCTGATGGTCCTAAAATTTTCGATGACTTAGACTCTGCTTTACTGTTCATCAAAAAAAATAAGATTTTGGAAAAAATAGAAGAAATGGAATGGGCTAGTCCTTCGTTAAAGAGACTGGTAACTGAAACTTCGTGGAAGACTTCAGAGAAGAAGAAGCGACTAAAAACAAATGATTTGTACTATGTTTTTTTTCTCTCTCATCATTTTATTTTATTATTAATCTTTTTAAATATAGTTCCTGCATTTCCAAGAAGCAACAAATATTTTGAAAAAGATTTAATCAAAGTTATTCTCTGTGTGCAAAGAAATGTTTTGTTTCATAACTAGTCAAAATATCTGGAGATTTAATGGCAAGCTGTGATTTAACTTGTTTCTCTTTCTGAAGAGGAAAAATAAGGTCAGTAATTTGATACATTTTTTTTTCCTTTAAAAGTTTATATGTTCTTCAAATGCTATTTCTAATTATACTTTCTTGATTACACTGCTTATGCTTGTTTGTAAATAATCTGTCATGCTTTAACTAATAATAATTCAACTAAATAATAGTAAATAATATGTTTTATTTTTAACTCTATTAATATAAACAGTAAGTAACATTCTATTGTATATACTTCTTATAGCTTTCTCTTACATTTTTTTATTTCTGCCTTACACCCTTTTACTTTCTACTCTCTTTTCTTTTCTTTATTAATATATAGAAATGTTTTGATCATATAGACACAGTAAATAATAAGATTTGCATAGGAGTTGAGTTGGGACAAAAATGTTGAGTTTTGTTACTTATTAATAATTTTGGGCTTGATTTCACTTACATAGAGTCTGTAATAACCTGTAGAATGCATTGTGAAGGTTTTGTCATGTTTAGATGCATTTACACTGCTAAATGAATGTTTGTCACTAGTTTTTAATAAGTTTCCTGCCAAAATGTTAAGAGAGACAATCTGGGATGTGGGCTGTCTCATGCACAGTGTCCATGAGCTACTTCAAAAGCTTCAACTCTCAGAATTCTCACAGAGAAGCTGAAAGCAGCTAGACTCACCTTTGACCTAGATATCACACTGACACATCACAGATACAGGAATGACACTACCTAATTATACTTTCTTGATTACACTGCTTATGCTTGTTTGTAAATAATCTGTCATGCTTTAACTAATAATAATTAGAACTAAATAATAGTAAATAATATGTTTTATTTTTAACTCTATTAATATAAACAGTAAGTAATATTCTATTGTATATACTTCTTATAGCTTTCTCTTACATTTTTTTTATTTCTGCCTTACACCCTTTTACTTTCTACTCTCTTTTCTTTTCTTTATTAATATATAGAAATACTTTTGATCATATAGACACAGTAAATAATAAGATTCATAGGAGTTGAGTTGGGACAAAAATGTTGAGTTTTGTTACTTATTAATAATTTTGGGCTTGATTTCACTTACATAGAGTCTGTAATAACCTGTAGAATGCATTGTGAAGGTTTTGTCATGTTTAGATGCATTTACACTGCTAAATGAATGTTTGTCACTAGTTTTTAATAAGTTTCCCGCCAAAATGTTGAGAGACAATCTGGGATGTGGGCTGTCTCATGCACAGTGTCCATGAGCTACTTCAAAAGCTTCAACTCTCAGAATTCTCACAGAGAAGCTCAAAGCAGCTGGTCTCACCTTTGACCTAGATATCACACTGACACATCACAGATACAGGAATAGCAGATTAATAATATGTGTTAAAAACCTATGTCCCAAACATATACATTACTATAACTCATTTAATTCATCTGATTGACAAGCATAAATAATTTTATAACTCTATACTGGAAGAAATTGTCATGTGATATATTTTAAAGCAGTAGTATAACATGTTTGTAAAATCTGGTTACTAAAATGTGTTTGCTGTGCATTATTTTGTATAAAGCAGACATATTTATTGAAGAGACAGCAATGTAAGATGGTGCTCAGTAAAGATACAACTCAGTGAGATCAGATATATATATATATATATATATATGTATGTGTGTGTGTATGTGTGTGTTTGTGTGTATGTGTGTGTGTGTGTGTGTGTGTGTGTGTGTGTGTGTATGTGTGTGTGTGTGTGTGTGTATGCATGTGTATATATATATATATATATATATATATATATATATATATATGTGTATATGTGTGTGTATATATATATATATATATATATATATGTGTGTGTGTGTATGTGTGTGTATGTAGATATGTATATAAATGTTTCTGAGAATCTGCTTAACTATGAAGTATGATTTATAACAATTTCTATGAATACAATATTTTATTCTATTGGCAATAATGAGTTTGAGTAAATGCTCATATACAAGCAATTCAAGGTTTTTTGGAAGCTGTTAACTGTATTTACATGACAGAAAATAGATGCATCCTAATATATGTAATGTCTGAATCATATTAACCAAAGTTTTTGATTTAAATGAATGTTAGAACTTATTTTTCTCTCCTCTTGATTTCTAACATCAAGATTATTTGAATGCTATTTGAATACAAGTGTTTTATATTACATGGATGTATATAGTAGTATGAACAGTTTTAAAAAAAAAAAAAAAAAAAGGTTTATTTTAGTTTATATGATGCTGTTTTACCAAATGTGTAGTCTTGTCTTGCTAGATAATTGAATTGAAAACTGTTAACTTCAGTTAAATATAACTAGTATTAAATTGATAAGGTGGTAGCTGACGTACTACTGCTTAGGGTAGGGGGTTAACTTGAGTGGTAAATACTACTCTAAGTTGGAGTTTATAACTCCAGGCTGGATGCAAGGTTTAATCCTTACATTATTTTCACTTGTTCATTGTTATTTGTATATAGTTTTGACATCCACAATATATTTTGTACATTCATTGTCACTACAAACAAAATTGAATCCTATACGAAATCCCATAAGAGATTCAATAAATACAGCTATATTTAAAGGTACACCTAAAGGAGGAGATGTAACATTACTTATCTTGTTATTTGTTATTTTGATCATAAGATTCTTAAGTTTTAAAAATGCCAAATGACATCTTTAAAAGGAATTTCTTTAAACATTAATGGATTGAATAATCCATGTAAAAGGGCAAGCCTAATAAGATACATTAATTTACATAAGGCCAACTTAGTCTTCCTACAAGAAACCCATCTCTTGAAAAAGATATTGATAAACTAGCCACAAACAAATATACAGTATTGGTTAGTTCAGAGCACACTCAGAAAAAAAGAGGAGTGGCTATTTTATGGAATAAAAGTATGCCCATTCCTAAAACCATTAAGTCTTATCAGGATGACAAAGGAATGTTTTGTATGGTTACAATACAAATTAATGGGAAGACTTACACTTTAATTAATGTATATTGGATACCTGGAATTGGTATTAATACAGTGAAACATCATCTTGATAAGATCATATCATTCTCTATAGGAGATATTATTTTAGCTGGTGACTTTAATTGTATACTACATGAAAGTGATACTACCACTATAGGAAAGAGAAGAATTACATCTAATGCAAAACATTTAAAGGATTTTGCTAATTCTTATCATTTGAATGATATTAATAATCAGATAGATTCAAAATCATTACCATACACCTTTTTTCTAACAGATACAAAACTTATTCAAAAATAGATAGGGTCTTTATTTCTAACCAGATGGTAACAGATTTAATTAATTCCAAAATCATTTCATGTCCTATATCTGATCATAATTCAATTGTTTTGAATTCATGATAAAAAATACTCATAATGTTCAGATCAAAAGGATACCAGCATACTTAACTCAACTAAAAGACTATAAAGAATATATACTTTCAGAAGTAAAACATTTTTTAGACATAAATAACACTCCTGAAGTCTCCATTGTTTATGTTTGGGATGCCTTAAAATCATATCTATATGGACAAAGTATCAGATGGTATAATAATAAAAGGAAATCTTGGGATAAGGAATTGTTAGATATTCAAAATAAATTAGACTCTTATAAACATAATAATAAAGAAAATGTTATGGACAAGAAAGTTATTGAAGAAATAAACAAATTAAATGAGAAATACAAAGAAATTTTAACTCATAAAGTTAAAATAACTTTAGAGAAATACAAGTTTTTGTCTTATTCAATAAGCCCCAAATACTTACATAGACTTAACAATAAAACAAAAAGGTTGAATAAACAAAACCATATCAAAGAAATCTTTTCTCTAAGGAAAAAAGAATGTTTCTAGTATACCAGAAATACTAGATGAATTTAGAAATCACTTTCACAAAATTAACCATAATAATATTAACATGGAACCTAAAGATAAAATAAAGGAGTTTATAACCACAAATATGAATAAAAAGCTTAATAAACAACAGATTAAACTATTGGACAAGAGTATTTCATATACAGAAGTTATTACACAAATAAATAAGCTTAAATTAAACAAAGCACCGGGTAATGATGGTATTATACCAGAGATATATAAAATTCTTTCTAATAATACATATTCATTAATACATAAGGTTTTTATTTTGCCTCAAACTGAGTTAATAACCCCCCCATCTTGGCAATATACATTTATTTCGCCAATTTTAAAACCTAATAAAGATCCAACTAGATGTTCTTCATATCGGCCCATCTCATTACTTAATGTTGATTATAAAATGTTTATGAATATCTTTGCTGATAGATTGAAGACAATCATTCCCGGCATTATAGATATAGATCAGACAGGCTTCATTGTAAATAGAAATACTTTTGATAATATAAGAAGAACTTTAACATTAATAGATTTTGCAAATAGGAAAAGAAAGATTTAACACTTATTAGTCTTGATATAAGTTCAGCATTTGATTCAGTAATTTGGGACTATCTGTTTACCTTAATGAAGTGCACAAACTTCTCGGATGCATTTGTAAATCTAATTGAACATTTATACAAAGGAACGTTGGCTTATATTAAGGTAGGAACATATGTTTCACAAAAATACCCATTCTTAAAGGTACAAAACAAGGATGTCCACTTTCTCCACTATTATTCACTTTAGTAATGGAGACTTGGGCTAATTTGATCAGAAACAGTACTGACATAGAGGGTTTTGAAATAGATGAAAATACAACATCCAAAATTCAACTTTTGCAGATGATGTTCTAATTACATCAGCAGGATCTAATTCTTCTATACAGTCTCTATTTGATAACATGATGAATTTTAAAAGTATTTCTGGTTTAATATTCAATGAAGAAAAACTAAAATACTACCTATATATACACGAAAAAATATTCTCATTAGTGATTTTACTAAATATGTACCCAATTCAGGTCAGATAACTTATTTAGGTATAATACTATCTAAAGATATTAAATCTATTATATATAATAATTATAATACCTGTTTTCTTAATATACAAAATCTTTTTAATACCTGGAATAATATGTTTTTACTATGGAGGAGAGACTTACAATTATTAAAATGATAATATTCCCCAAGATTTTATACTTAATACAATCAATAATACTTCCACCTACAAAAATAATTATCAAGAAACTGAACACACTAATGTTAAATTTCTTATGGGCACCTAATAGACCTAGGATTGCATTAAAGAAACATACTAATAGCTGGTCTCAAGGGGTATTTCTTTTCCAGACTTTAATTTATATACTATCTCTTCTATTGTAAAAGTTATTACTTTATTAATAGATCAGTCATATGTCACAAAATGGAAAGATTATTGGGAGCTAATTAGTATACACTTCATGAAAATCTCCTTAACACATAAAAATATGATTGTAAATAACTCCATGTTATGGTTACTAAAGGAATTTTGTACTTCACCTATTACACCTAAACATATGGTTTGTTACCCATTAAATATTATTATTAGTTATCATAACTTTATATTCATGCACCCTAAGTATAGGGAATGGAATTTTATTGTATTTCCTATAATGTATACTCAGGGTATGCTTTTGTCATCTACTTCTGAAGGAACTCATTTAGCTATAGATAATGATCTAAAGTACTGGTATCAGTTGATATCTGATAATAAAGTTAAAATCTAGATTTCTTAAAACAAGAATTTGATCTAAGAGAAACTTGCTGGTTAGAGGTTCAGACCTTTAGACAACATCTCATTAATAAAATAGATTTAATGTCTATAACTGTTAAAGAATCTATTCCAACACTGATTGATTACTTGATATTAAATTTACAACATAAAGTTTCTGATAAAGGTAAACTTTCATACATACATAAAGTTATCGGACAAGAAACTTTTGCAGTGTAGATTCATACTGGAATTATTTCACTTCTATTAATGGGGACCCACCAAATCAACAAGATAAACAATATATATTGGAATCTGCTTATAGAACTACGTCTTCCATTGTCTGGAGACTTTATACATGGAAATTTTTACATAGATCTTTTATACACCTTTGATGATGAATAAAATAAATAATAAAGATAATCTATGTAAGAGATGTAATGTAGAAATTAATGCTGACTGGGCTCATATGTTTTATGACTGTATAAAATTGAAAGAATACTGGAAGTCAATTAATGAATTTTGCAGGCTCTTTTACAGATAATTTCATTATTTCTAAATCTCTTATATTATTCAACACACCTGTACCTCAAAGTGTTAAAAGGTTAAGCTTCCCTTGTTATGGTCTATTCTAGCAGTGGCTAGGAAAATAATAACTAGAAATTGGATTTCAGATACACCTCCTTCGTTCAATGAATTTAAAAATGTTATGAATATAGTGTGCCATATGGAAATAAACACAATTAGGACTAGAACAAATAGAAAAACATCTTATTTTATTGTATGGGATAATTTACAAAATTTGTTAAAAAAATTTTAATTTCAATAGCATGGTATTTTAGTTTAATTAATTGATCTGATTGTAGTGGATGTCTTTGTAAATACTTTAGTTGTTTTGTTGAATATTATAATAATACCTATTTTTAATTACTTGTATAAAATTGTTATGATATTTCTCTTGTATGTTAAAACAATAAACCTGTTTTGAAAAAAAAAAAAAAAAAAAGACAACCTACTGTTGGCATTTTGTCTTTCCCACTTACTGTCTCTCCCATCTTTTGTTCCCCACCTTGCCTCCAAGAACATCTATATGTTACATGGCCCCACTAGTTGCATTCAAAACATTTAACCGTATGTCTGGGATGTGTACCTGGACTAGTGGCTTCCCCTGCTACTGGCAGATTCTGTTGGGTCAGTCTGGGCTGCCCACCATGGGTTCCCTTAGACCCATGTGCAGCACTGCGGGTCCCTTTCCTGTGCAGTGATGCCCTGCTTGCTAGGTATAGGTCTCCCTTCTTCCTCAACTCTTCTGCAATAGAGCATTGTTTATCAGCTAACCAGATCCTCATGTCCTCAAGCAAAATCCTTAGGGCTTGTTCCCTCACCAAAAGGTCTGCCAGCCCTTCAAAAGTGGTGACTTGACATCTACTTACCCACCTATGAAAATAAGTGCTTAGTTCAGTAACATATTCACACACACTTTCATCTGCTTGTGTCTGTGCTCACAAAACTTTTTCCTATAAGCTTCATGTGTTAGCTTAAACAATTCTAGCAAACAATTCTTTACAACATTATAATTTAAAGTCATTCATGATCAGACAATTTGGATAGAACATTTACAGCTTTACCATGGAGTAAGGGGGGTCAGGAACCATACCCAGAGCCTGGGTTCAACATCATATTGTTTATATACCCTCTCAAACATATGAATGAAACTATCAAAATTATCCCCCTCTGTAAACTGTGGAAGAAATTTACTGACCTTTGTTGCTTCTGGGTTTCAGTTACTCTCTTCCCTATTACTTCCATGAATCTGGCGAAGAGTCAGCATCTCCTTTTCATGTTGCCTCTGTCTCCTTCTCCTCAGCTTCTATTTCCAAATGCCTGGCCTCCACCTCAAGTCTCTTTAGCTCCAGATGGATTTTTAAGTCCTCTATAGAAAGGTTGAGCTGTCCATTCTTTGAGTGTTGTACATCTCCATGGCCAGTCTGATCATCCTCCTGGTTGCTACTCTCGGGTGCAGCTGTGACTAAAGCTGCAATCATGTCTGCTTTAGTCAGGTTTCCATGCACCAGTCCTTTAGCCTGGCACATATCAGCCAACTGTCTCCTTGTCAGCTTACCATACTCCTCTGCTGACATACTTTCCTGCTCTCCATGACTAACTAAGCTAACAAAAGAAATAAAACAGCTGTGATCTGAACTCTGAATGTTCACTGCATGGCTGATTTAGAGTACAAAAACACCTTCAGTGATCACTATACACAAGCTCCAGGAATTCACTGTCCACACCACTACAAGCCAATTAATATGTGATGTGGCTAACTCACCACTGTCAACCAATTAATATTTGATGTGGGTGTCCCATCCCTGCCAAACAATTAATATGTGACACCCGTGCACTGGCCCAGTAATTAAGGAGCCTCAATCCTCACCACTAGCACCAGTGAGGGACATGCACATTGGGAGGATAACAAGTACACACACAGTAAAGTACAATTTCCCTTAAGAGCACACAGAGATCACAGTCAGTCTGGGGCTAGTTTCTCCCTTTCTCTCCAGATCCCCAGTAAGACTCCCCACTGGCACAGCCATAGGGTTCAGGTCTCAGCCAAGTGGTCAAGCCAAAACCTCCAGCACCCTCTCTGTCCAACCATTGCTTCGTCTCCTTGCCCAAGTAGCTGACACACACACACACACACACACACACACACACACACACACACACACACACACACACTTTGAAATTTGATTTATATACAAACACATTTATATACAAACACACAGACACTCCTG
This sequence comes from Protopterus annectens, assembly GCF_019279795.1. NCBI lineage: Eukaryota > Metazoa > Chordata > Ceratodontiformes > Protopteridae > Protopterus > Protopterus annectens. The sequence goes on from NC_056750.1 coordinate 298,177,151, forward strand.
GGGAAGGCTGGCACAGGTTCACTATCTGTGCCCCCTTCTGCCCAGAATATAAGGTAGTACCGACTGTCACCAACCACTACTATCAGCTACTATAAAGGCCCTTACCAAAGGGTGTCCAATTCTACTGTGTAATGTTACTGTTATCCAATTGGCAAGTGTGAGCAAGGCCAAGGCTATTCTAGAGTGGCCTGTACAGCATCACCAAATACATGCAAGTATCTAAGAGCTTAAATTATCTCTACACAAAACAGCCACAGTTAAAAGGTTTAAATATATTTAATATTTAATAATAAATAATAAAAGCAGAAGACAATACTCATTAATTCTACACAATGACAACAGAGAGTTCAGATTCACAGGAAATACTTTAAAATAACATAGTAGGGCAGTCTCACATAAATATAGAAAACATCTACAGTAATCTTGCTACATTCCTATCTATCTGAAAGAGAAACTAATTTCTAAGTAACTTACTTACAGAGCAAGACAAAGTACTGGTGAGATGATGTGTTCAGGCTCAGAAAGAAATACAAAATACCCTCTCTGTCTGAGATAGTCCATAAGTTAATACACATTACTGCTGGGTTAGCTAGATGACATCACTATTTGACACTTGCATCTAGTTCCCAGGCTAAACAGATACCAACAGAATTTAACATGTCTGTATGAAAAAGCTGACAGTTCTCTCTTAGAATCTTGCCAGAAACTGGAATTCATAAAACAATTACCTTGGAAACCTGTAATTACCTCTGTTTCAAACAATAGAAAGAATTTCCAGCTGCAGACATTCTGTCTTCTAGGTGAGAGCACACTGTCATAAAATTCTTTACTTATCAACTTATTTTCTTAGAGTTTTGCAAGTTAACTCTTATATCCCAATTTCTACTATGAAACAAACATTACATAGGCATAGAGTTTATACACATTTCTGCTTTCTTCCATTAGGGTGCACTGTGGTTACAATCTTGAAGCTCAGCACATAACACAGTTTTCTTATTTGTAAAACAAGCCTGTGGATCATATTAATATTTACAATGACATAGAATTATTTACAAAATTCTATCTAGCTGGGCTGGCACCCTTCACAGTCTGCATATATGTATTTCTGAATGTGTGTGTGTGTGTGTGTGTGTGTGTGTGTGTGTGCATGTTCAGACATTAATGACTATATAAGTTATACTCTGGATGTAAAATCGTTCCTCCAACAACAATTACACGTACTACAGCAAGTCTGAAACCTTAGGAGGAGAAACTATTGTACATCAAAAATACAAAAAAATAATAATGTAGTAATTAAAAAAAAATAAACAATATGACAGCTAGCCTACTCTCTAAGCATAATAACATAAATTTGTTTTTGTTTTTATACATTTTATAAAACTGTCCTGTATTATCCCAAATTCTGCAGAAATTAAAGATGGATGAGATCTCATTTCAGGCTTCTAGATGCACTACTATAAACTAAAATTGTGATAACGTGTTGTTTTCTATTGACTTCACCACTATTATGCAAGCAGTAATGTCCAATAGAATTAAAGCAGCCCAGCTAAAGTTAGAGACTGGGTATAATAACAAAGAAGAAAATGGCACAGAGAAGGGAAAAATGTACAAGGAGGCAAGAAAACTGCATTAAATTTGCTAGGCCATGGTGGCATTTGATGAGGAGCTGTCCACAAGGGGTAACAGATGAACAAGGAGTTGCCTTGAATTCATTAGAAATCATGGAGGAATTCTTGGGAGACTGGATAGATGGAAGAGTGCTGGGGGAGGTCAGAGAATACTGAAGATGAGGCAGAAACATAAAAACTTCAGTATACTATTTGCATAGTAGTGACTGGGCAGAATGCCAGAATGGGAAAGCAGGGCAGGCATGAATGTGAGTAAATGCTTACATTGAGAAAGTGACCAAGGAGGACATAAAGAAAACATTCAAGGAGCATATGAGACTCTGGGTACAGGGTCCTACTACACTGAGTGCTGAAAGTATGATTACTGTTGTTTAGTGAACTAGCGAATGATACATACTCTTTTCTTAGGAAATGGAGTAATTCTGCAAGATCGGAGAATGATGCCAGTATTTCCTTTGTACAAGCAATGGTTTAGGAAAGAGACAAGCAGTTGCAGACATGCTGTGACTGTATGCAGTGTGGAATGTACAGGACTCTAGAGTGCTTCACTTTAGGAGTGGACTCAAGCTGATGAAGTTTTTTTTTTTTTCATTACAGTTGTAAAGCTGTCTGTAGTAGCCTTTTGAGTTTTGGTGACCATGAAGAAGAAGACAGGCAAAGGTTATGGAAAATGGTACAGAGTTATCCAAATAAGAAGGGAAGTGGAGTACAAAGAAAGAATTAAAAACAAGTCTAGGATGTATGTAGTTAAACAGTAATTAACTCTCGTCTATTCAAAGAACAGATACCACTAAGCTGGTATTCTGTTATGTTGTTCTTACTAACCGTACCTGTAGCCTGTTCCATTGCTTCTTCTAACCTTAGCTGTAGTCTGTATTTTTGACTAAAGCTGTTATTACACAACTTATTTAGTATACTAACTTATGTCTTACCTTTTCTGCTGTTCCTGTTCACTCCCTCATTCACCATTACTATAACGTAGTATTTGTTTCTATGGTCCAATAACTAATCTCATTTGATATCTTCATTTGATTTCTTTCTCTAACCAGCAGCAATTTCCCAAAGTGATATTTTAATATGCAACTAAGTTAAGTGTACAACTCAGGCCATGAAGATTAATCTGCTATTGCTGTAGTTAATGAACATTTACTTAACATTGTAGTTTGTAGTCAAATTTCGTATTTTAAGATGCTGCCATTTATGTATTTATTTTTGTATTCATTTCTTAGCTTTACTACTTCCTATGGTTAGTAAAACAGTAACGTTAATAATCTGATGCTGCTGCTGTTACATTGCACTGTTGATACAGTCTTGATTATCTGTAACTAGTGTCTTTACCTGTATATTTGTTCTTTGCAAATTAGACTGTTTGCTATTGTTTTGTTGTCTTGGCCTGAGTCATGCCTGGAAAGGGTCCTTTGACACCAATGTACTCACCTGGTTAACAAATGCAAAATGAAGTAAAAATAAAATAGAAGATGCTGTCGCTGCTGTTTCCTCCATTAATTCTGTAACTCTTTGGCTGGATTCATAGGTACAATATCGCATAGTATAGCACTAATTAGTTCACATAGCAGCCATCCACAGGATGTCAGCAATTCAAGGACAATGCTAAATTGTCTTTTTAGCTGCAAGTTGCCTTGCACAGCAAAACCCTGAATAGTACACAGCACTCATCTATGAATCCCAGCCTCTGTGTTACTACTGCAGTCATCTGCATTTACCTAGCCAAATAACATTAATTTTAGTGTCAGGTCTTTAGGGAATGAGGTGTTGTTAATACAAGAAATCTAGATCAGGAGACACCCTCTCCCTTAAAAATAAAAAAGGTTGTGAATAGCGAAGTAACAGTGCAGCAGTTTTAATGGGCCAATATGTCATGCTGGCCATTCTTTACATGCATAGAACATTAGAAAAACTTAATTTTTGCCAGCTAACTTAAAAGTGGCCTCATCTCAATATAGACGTGTGTTGTGATGTGTATTCCACCAACAAAACTTTCCATGATTATTGCACATGTGGTTAAGCTTACCTTATATAGCCCATCTCCATGATATAAATGGACAAGGCCCTGACTATGACCCAGATAACATTAGCTCAAGGGGTTGTGTAAGGTGGAAGACAGTGCGTAACTAATGCTGCCTTGTCCATCCTGAGTGGAAGGAGTGATAATTCCAACCTGCTCTGTTTGCCACTAACAAGAGGAGACTTGTGGATGCTGGAAAAGATAACTTAAGACCACAAAACTGAGCTTGACACTATCAAGCTCATGATGGTAGCCATCACTGACCATGTAGCTGGGAACACACACACACTCACACACACTTTGGCTATTGTAGTGCCACAGATGCCCACACCATTATAATTCGGGGTTAAAGTTAAATAGAAATGCTGATCTGAGATGATTCTATCATGTCTTTGGGGATGTCTTGTAGTTCATTGTCATGGGGAAAGTTAGGGGTTTCATCCAGAAGCATAAAAAGCTCTAACCTGGGACAGTGAAGCCAGACCACTAAAGCTATTCAGGGGCACTTGCAACATGTGAAGAAGAAAGATGCTGACAGAGGTGCAGACACCTTCACAGATACCAAAATGGTGTCACCCTTTTGCTAGGAACTCACCATGCACTGCAGGAACAAATGGGCTCAAGATCAACAATGGCACCAGTACTTAGAAGGCATGGAAGTAAAAAGCATGAAGAAAATAATCTTGCCTTACACAGATGCAAATATGCCTCTATTGCTTTATGCACACATTTTATTTGCTCCCCCTTTCTACTTTACCATCTCATAGGTTCATAGGTTGGTACTAGGCTATCAGCCCTAGGGCCTATACAAGCCTAGCCATAACAATTCAATGGTTATTTCTTCCCACACTATTTACTTTCCTGGACCCCTGTCTCGCAGGGCGACTGACGTGATCCCCGAGGTGAATTTCCTTTCTCCCATCCAATCATTAAGGTTCCTTTTGAAGAGGGCCAAAGAGGCACTCTGCTTGACATGTATGGGCAATCTATTCCGGAGTCTGGGGAGTCTCTGGGTCAGGAACCTATCCATCCAGCATGTTTTGTTTATTGTGATGACAAGATTTAGATCCCTGGAGCGTATGGCTGTGAGGGATTGGGATTTCTTTACGAGTAGTATGTCCAGCAGCTCTGGGTTTGACATGGCCTTGTATGTTAAGCAGAGATCACCTCTGAGTAGATGATATGCGACAGAGTATAGCTGGAGCTTTTTAAGGCGGTCAGCATAGGGCATCTGCTTTAGGCCTGTGATTCTTTTAGTGATGTATTTCTGCGGCCTTTCCAATTGTTGCAGATGTCTTGAGAGGTAAATACCAAACGGGGCGTAGTATTTTATAATGGGTCTAATGAGGGATGAGTACAGTGGGACAATGACCTCCTTTTTTCTGGATGAAAAGCCCTTAGTGATGAGGTGTGCCACATAGAAGGATTTCCCGACTGTTGCGGTGATGTGGTTATCGAAGGTGAGACCACTGTCCACCCGTGTCCCTAAGTCTCTTATCACACTTTCGGTGTTTGATGTACTGCCACCTATATGGTACTTCACGGGTACATGCTTTTTCCCAAAGGGGAATACTATACATTTCTTGGCATTGAGCTTGAGCCCATGGCTCTGGCACCAAGCATCTGTTTCTTTAAGGCCCTTTTGTAGAGTATCTACATCATTTGGGGATTCAATAATGACTCCCAGTTTGCAGTCATCTGCAAACTTTGTTCGCCAGAGTCCCTTGGTGTTGGCTGTACTTCAGAGAAGTAGATGCCAAGCAAGAGTGGTCCCAGGACTGAACCCTGAGGTACACCACTTGTCACTTGTCTGGAGCTGGATTTGGAGTTGGCTACTTTTACAGTATGGGTTCTATCAGTAAGCCAGTTAGCAACCCATTGGGTGATGTAGGGATTAATGCCCAGGTTAGTAAGTTTATCTATGATTCCAGAGTGGGGGATGGTGTCAAAGGCCTTGGCAAGGTCTAGATAGGCTGTGTGGACCACCTTACCCTTGTCCATGGCTCTAGAGACTGATTTGAAGAAGTCAGTCAGGTTCAGGAGACAAGATCGGCCCTTCACGAACCCAAACTGGGTGGGGTCCAGTGTTTGAAGGTTGCCAGTGTCTTTGTTTATAAGTTCCATAATAATACGCTCCATGGCCTTGCAGATAAGGCTCGTCAGACTGATGGGACAGTAGTTTCTGGGATCCAAGGCGGATCCCCCCTTGTGGAGTGGGATAACTGTAGCTCTGCGCCACTCAGTGGGCATGAAACCTGAGGTGAGGCTATGGTTAAACATGAGACTTAGGTGAGGTGTCAGTTCATATTGTAGTTCATGTAGTACACAGCCTGGGATGTCATCTGGTCCCATGGATGCTGTATTATTGGCTTTGGAGAGTGCGTTTTTTACCTGTGTGGCCTTTATTACTGGAATTTGGCAATCTTCCTGTATTGAGGTGGGCCATTTAGGGGGTGAGAGGGGGGTGAAGTTGGCACTGAATCGATCTGGCAGGATATTGGCAATATCCTTGGGATCAGTATATTTAATGCCATTCTGTTGTAGCTCAGAGCAGATCTGAGTATTGCCATTTAGATTCTTGACATAGTTATAGAATGCCTTATGGTTGTCTTTGGAATCGTTGGCAATTTTATTTTCGTAACTAGCTTTGGAGGATTTTATGAGGGAATCTCATTTCTTACTGAGGCTGGTAAGGGAGTTTTTTGCATCCTGGGATTTTCCTCTTTTCTGCAACAGTTTCTTCCTTTTGTTGTAAAGTTTGTTTATGACATGGGACCACCAGATTGGCTTCCTTTTTTTGGATGAGAGCATCTTGGTTCTATTTGGGATGGCATGATTCATGCATGAGTGGATGTGCTCGTACAGTGCCTTGGTGTAGGATTCAGCAGCTGAACTTTCAGTTCCCGTCTGCATGGGTGTCATGAAGTTTGTCACTTCTGACTTGAGTAGCATGAAGTTGGCTTTGGAGAAGTTTTTTATGGAGGTTTCCTTACTGGGGGGTGGGGGTGGTGTGTGGATGTTAAGGGTGATTAGCTTATGGTCAGACCTGACTAACGAGGGAGTGACCATAGGTATGGAGCATCTATTTCCCATGTTGGTAATGACCAGGTCTAGGATATTGGAGCCCCTGGTGGGACTATGGATTAGTTGATCCTGGGCATTGGAATTTATGAATTCCAAGAACCGTTGGGCAAAGTTGTTGATACATGAGTAGTTTACCCAGTTAATGTCAGGGTAGTTAAAATCACCCAGTATTAGGTTGTTTGGTTCTATCTTAATATTTTCTAGTATGTTTATAAAGGTGTAGTGAGAATCTTGGGGTATGGTGGGGGATCTGTAGCAAGCTACAATTTGGATTGCAGTCTTACCTAGTGTTGCACCTGGAGAATTTCAGACGCATTGTGTCGGGCAACTAGCCTGGTGGTGTGAATATCCTTGGTGAATATTGACACTCCTCCACCTTTAGTGTTTCGGTCCTGGTTTGGTGGCCGAAAAGTGTGGTAAGAGTTGTAGCCTGGTATTGCAGGGGTGCTCTCTGGAGCCTTGAACCAGGTCTCAGTTACTGCACAGATATTGATGTTCTCTATTTTTAGGAGTGCCTTGAGAGAGTGCATTTTGAGGTTTAGACTTCTAGCATTGAGTAGCATTACCTTCAGATTTTGCATGCTTGTACCTGTTACGGTGGTGGTTTTGTCCTTTGAACTTTGCCTAAAAAAGGCACTGTAGGGGTGGCAAGAGCCTTAGCCGGTAACCTGAATCCCACGGGCGACAGGTGCAGACTATCTGTGGCAAAGCATTGTGGTCTGTTGATCATGTCGTCCCAGGCAGACAGATACTGGATCCCCTTTGAATGACACCAGAAGCTTAGACAATTGTTGAAGTCAATCATTTTGTCCTTATATTATGGTATCATTCTGGGTGGAGGCAGGATGCTACTCAGGGCTAGGGTCATACCTGCCTGGGCCACATGATCCTAGAGCTCTTCCATGTCTCTTTTCATGTAGTCCATGGAGGTACTTCAAGTCATTCACTCCAACATGGACAATGACAGAGTCATATTTGTACTTGTGGAGTGACTTTAGTGCATGTGTTATGTGGCGGATCATGGCACCCGACAGGCAGCTAACTGTAATTTTCTCCTTGTTCAACCTGGTGAGTGGGACATCAGTGTACTGGACTATAGAGTTACCTATGACTAAAGTGTTAGGTACGTTGTCTTGCCTTAGGAACTGTTGCTGGTTAGCACACTGGTGTTGTGAACTATGTGACACTTTGGTTGTGAATGGTGTTTGTTTGCGTTTCAGCTTCAGAGGTCCTTGTTGCTTGGGCAGGTTACAGTTAAGGGCCTCTGCATATGTAGATATAGTGTTGCTATATGTGGGTGTTGGTGGTGTGGGTTTAGAAGGGCTATGTGTTGCTTGAGGTGTAGTGTGGGTCTTAACCTTCTCCTCTTGACTGTCTAGCACAGTCTTGGGTGGAGAGAGCTTTGCTTCCATTTTGCCTATGTAAGTGCATCTTTCACAGGTTGTAGTGTTGGGTGGCAGGAGGAGAGAGTTGTCTGTGTACATGAGGCAACTGCTGCATTGCCCCAGTATGCCCAGATTCACCAGGTGGACAGGAGAAATCACCGGAAGCTGATCCTTGGACATACCTGGTTTGGTGCTTTTTTTTTTTTTTTTTGTAAAGTACAGGAGCGGTTTTCCCTTACCTTAGCAAGGTACTTTGCAGTTATAAGCTTTTTAGTGCCTACGATTAATTTCTCCTTATTAACAAGGAGAGTTGAGTGTTTGTATCAGTTTAAGGCTTCCTAGTGCTTTCCAGCAGGTATTAGAGCAAGTGCTAGTCACAAGGATGCTTAAAGGTAAGATGAAAAAAAAATGCACCCTGCAGTGTGCACTAGAGAAGTTAGATGTGAAAGTAAGTAACTTAAGTTTTACCTGTTTAAAAAGTTAAGGTTTAGTGGAGAGTTACTGTTTTTAAAACAGCAAGCTGGATTGAACGAGGTGGTCACTTTTGTATTGAATACAGTAGGATGGCCAATAAATTTAAATAGTTGAAGGGGACGGATTTCAAAAATGATGATATTGTGATTACTCACACAAGCCAGTGAAAGCAGAGAGGAAATGAGATATATGGTCAGATTAACATAAGAGGCAGGCAACTAGAAAGACAGTGGTATTTCTGCCCGACTCAGAAGAGACAGAGCTGTGGTCTCTTTTGAAGTTTTAATATGCAGTTAAAGCAGAAAGCAAGTAAAACACAAGGTAAAGAAAACAAACCACAGTATTCAAAATATAAAAAGGCAATAAAGTAATACAAAATACAACAAATAAAAGCAAACTAACTTTTCCTTCACAGCACAGTGTAGCAGAGTCTGGATGAGCCTTTCTTGTAAAGCTCTGAAATGTTTTATTTTAGTTCCTAGCTCCACCCCCTCAGTTCACAAATGATTAACCTTAAGTGACATCTTCTGTCTTATGAATGAGTTCTTAATTGATCAGTTCTAATTTCTGCCTGACTCAGAAGAGACAGAGCTGCGGTCTCTTTTGAAGTTTTAATATGCAGTTAAAGCAGAATGCAAGTAAAACACAAGGTAAAGAAAACAAGCCACAGTATTCAAAATATAGAAAGGCAATAAAGTAATACAAAATACAACAAATAAAAGCAAACTAACCTTTCCTTCACAGCAAAGTGTAGCATAGTCTGGATGAGCCTTTCTTACTTCCTCATCATTGCAAGTGTCATAACTCTTTTGCTACCTCAGGTGCATTACTTTCCACCATTACTCCTTTTTTAAATTAATTGCATGGTTTCCTTGTTACAAACTTGCACATAATTTTCTTTTTGTCATGTATGTTTTATATTGTGTTAATTTAGAATTTTTGTATTGTTGTCGCTAATTACGAGTACTGTGCATTTTTCGGTTTTGTAAATGTTTGTTTTACGTTGCCTCTTGGCCTAGGTTGTACCAGAAAATAGTTCACAAGCTAGTGCACCTACCCAGTTAACAAATGTACAAATAAAATAAATAGTATTTTAAAATTGTATGTAATAATAATAAACAGTTATAAAATAGCACCTTTTCAAAGATAATTACCTCTGAGTTGGGTAGTACTAAGCAATACTAGCCCCTCCAAAAGCAAGGAAACCTGATGCCAAAGGTATCCGCTCTATGAAGACTTCTAGTCATTCTATTGCCCAGGAGTGTCTACACCTAGAGGCACTGTTACTTATTTAAGGCAATTATTTCTCAAGTCTGCAAAATTCATAAACATTTTTTTGTTTTTTTGCTCAGATGTAGTTGCATCATGTTTCCTTTAAATGCTGTACAGACTATGCTACCTCACATTTCTGAAAAGCAATGTATTTTTTCCACAATATAAAAGGAATTGTATTGTTAATTCTAGCAGGCAGAGTCTGACATTGACAAACATCACTGTTCAGTAGTCAATGCTGGCCATATAAAAGTGAATTGATTTTAGTATACTGTACCTTCTAGGTCAAATATAACAAATGCACTGTCTCGTCAAAAATGGATGGGATCATTCCTGGAAGCTGATTGGATGGAATGGTCTTTGAACCAAAATATTCTCTAAATATGTGTCATTCCATTTCAAAAGTATTGAGTAGTCATACTTTGGAACTTTGAATTTGTGTTGCACTCTTAGCAATATACTTCAGATAATGTATTCTATGGTGTTTTCATTTCCTGGACACTTTAATGTAAACTTTTTAAGATAGTCTTCAAAATGCTACCAAGCTATGGTAGCATCCAAAGATGCAATTACTTAGTCTGGTGTGGTTTTACTTTCATGTAGCCCTGAAATGACACTGAATGTTTACAATGTGGAGCAGAACATTGAATAACTCTAAAACGATATTTGGTACTTATGTATTATCGCAACCAGATTTTCACGACAACAGTTCTTGCTTCCGGATCAGTGACTGTGCAAGTTTATGCGCTTGAAATGGAAAACGGTGTGTTTTCTTTAACAAAATAGGTTGGTTTCCGGAGTGCTGCCAAAACAAAGAACACAACATACTGTTGTTGTTTCTTCGTGCTCCTCACTGACAGCAGCATGTCGCTGCATTGCAAGGCCGCATACTGAATGTTCTTTGTCAGCCCATACTGTGAAATAACGGCCTTTCTACGTACATTCCTTCCAGTTTGGCTTCAATGGTCAGGGCTGCTGTAGCATCCTTTACCGCCATAGCTGAATGCAAGAATTGGTTAAGGCATTCAGTAGCGGCTTGCCAGTAACAGCAGGTATTCAGGCTTCTGAGGAATGCGGTTATTTACATGTGCATTTTTTAAGTGTAGTGGAAAGTCTGTCGGATCAGAGATATTTGCATCTTTTTTGAATTTGGCACCCTCACTGCAATGTTGTGGCCCTTTTTTTCCCCAATTCCAACTTATATGACATGACTGAACTGATTTTATTTGGAAATAAAACACAATGCCTCTTAGCACTTGGATCCCGATCATGACAAATGTTCGTTAATGTTGATAAAATGTAATACAGAGTGTTTTCTTTTAACAATGCACCTTATTTTCTGGACTGCTATCAGTACAACGTGCAAGACATGCTGCTGTTCTTTCTACTGGCACCCGTGTCACTTCCTGGAAGTCTGTCCGTTGAACGATGTGCCAGTAAGCACCATTAAGAAAGAACAACAGCATGTCTTGCACATTGTATCGATAGCAGTCCAGAAAATAAGGTGTACTGTTAAAAGAAAACACACTATATTACATTTTAACAACATTAACGAACATTTGTCATGATCGGGAAGCAAGTGCTATTACCACGAAAATCTGGTTGCTATAATACGCAAGTACCCTATATTTAATATCTTCCTATACTTGTCTTTCACAGTAGGGTGCTGTTCCATTTTTCTGTATACAACCCCCTTGTCCTCATTGTAAAGTTCTTTGTTTTTGAATTTATTTGAACTGTTATTTCTAAAAATGTGACACTGAGTTTCTTCACAACCTTTGGAAACAATCTGAGTTTTATGCATAAGAAAATCAACTCCTGGGAAAAATCATATTCTCACAGTACCAAAGATGATATAATTTTAGATGAATATCTGACATTTCAGTTTTTACCCATTGTCATCAAATGTCAGAAAGCTCACATTTGAATATGTGTGAGTTTAGATAGACTGCTGTTAAGCTGCTGTTTTGTGATAACTCTAGAGCACAAAAACTTTTAGCACAACGACTTGGGCAACAGAAAGTAGAAAAGGTTGTCATCAAGCTTAGCTTATAATAAGGATGATAATAAGAGATCCTGTAGATATACTAGCAATATTTTTGAAATTTTATGAAAGTCTGTATAAAGCAAAGAAATACTGAAATCAAGAAAATGTGCTAATGGAAATGTTTATGGAAGAATTAAATATGCCAAGGTTAGATGTAGATGAGGCTCAATTACTAACAGGATAGGTGGAGATGAGATAAAAATGGTGATGTATAACTAATCTACAGAAAAGTCCCCAGGAATAGAGGATATTTCTGTGGAAGTTTACAAGCTAGGAGGGGAGAAGCTAATAAAGATCTGGAAGGTTTTGTTTAACAGTATTTTAAGAGGAGGAGAAGTACTAACATCCTGGAAGAAAGCGGTGGTAGCTGTAATACCCAAAGAGGGTAAAAACCCATCAGATCCAGCTTCATATAGGCACATTTCAATTCTAAACCATCATTTTAAAGTGTTTGTCTATAATGGCTACAAGAATGGCAAAGGTGATGATAAAATTGCTAGATCTGGATCAATGTGGTTTTGTGGTGGGGAGGCGAACAGCATTAACAGAACAATGATCCAGAGGGAAGCGGAATGTAAGAAAATACCAGTATTGATGCAGAGAAAGCATTAGACCTAGTAAGCTGGAATTTTTATGAGCAGGACAATGGAAGCATTTGCATTCCCTGATAAAATTCTAAGGTTCATTAGGAGGACATATGAGGGATCAGAGTCGAAAATTAAAGTGGTTGGGTACCTCTCTGATAATTTCTGCTTGTGCAGAGGAACAGGTAGGGGTGTTCTCTTTCCCCTTTGTTATTTGTATTATGTTTAGAACTACTGGCAAGGAAAATAAGGGACTCAGAAATTCAAGGATATAATTGGTATGGTAGTCAAGAAAAGCTGGCTTTATTTGCAGGTGATATTATTTTATACCTGATAAAACCAGATAAGGACATCTCAGTGTTGTGGAACATTTTGAGACAGTTTTAATTTTTTTGTGGGTACAAATTAATGAAGCTAAAACAAAGACAATAGTTATAAACTATGTACCCACACACAAATTGGTTCAGCAATATCCAAATTTATAGGGACATGATAAAATTAAGCACTTAGCAGTATGGATTAAAAGGGAGTTGTAGCAGCTAAGAATGTGTGCTGGGAAGATACTAAACAAACCATAGTACAAAAACTGAGAAACTAGAAGCTCTGTTTTATGGATATGGATAGCATGTTAACATGTTTTTAGTCCCTTTAGTTTTATACACAGTTCAGGCATATTTTATCAACTAGAGAAGAAGTTATGGATAGCAATTAATAACGAGCTGAGGGATTTTATCTGGAAGGGCAAAACAGCAAGAGTCAAGTAGGGTACGCTGATTCTTCCAATAAAACAAGGTGGTTTGGCATTACCTGATTTGAAGGGGTATTTCAGAACTGCACAATTAAGGCTCCTCTGCATAGCACAAGCAGAAAGCTGTAATTCAGAGTGGAAAGAGATGATAACAAAACAGGGGAGAAGCTCAAGAAACAAGGGGAGACTAGGATTTTGGATGCAGATCCTTAAGGAGAATAACAATAACCATACAGAATATTACATTTATAAAGTAGCAGAGGGTGTTCTAAAAACTAAGCAAATGTGGGAATGAAGAATGGAAATTCTGCCCATAGGGATGACTGCAATTAAGAATACAGACAATGGGCAAGAGGGAGCTAGAATTTATATGAGAAAACTGGCAAAGGAACCAAGGTAATAGGAGCAAATAATTAGACAGGGAAGGGTAACAGAATGGGAGGAGGCCAAGAATTTATTTGGACTGCAGGCTAGAGATTACCTTCCTTATCAAGGCTTGATATCGGAGTATAGGCAAAGAGAAAGAAACCAGTGGATCATAAGCAAAGGACCAGCACCAGTGGAGTTTTTAGTAGAATCTAGAAAAGAAGCTGCTGTTAAAAAGGGATAATTAGCAGAGAATATAAAATATGCAAGATTAACTATAAGAATCAATTGGAGGAGGTTAGAAAGGATTGGGAAGAGAGAATGGATATGCAGTTCATAAAGAAACAATGGGGAGATATATGTAGGTCTCCCAAATTTGCAACAAAGTCTAGAAGATTTAAGATCTTTGCTTACAAGCGTTTACATAGATATTTTTATACCAAGTAGACTCCCAAACTTTTTTCCTTGTGTCGATAGCAAATGTTGGAGGTGTGCTAGGGAAAAAAGATGTAATTAGGAACACATTTTCTGAGAGTGTAATGAGCAGGCAGACTTTAAAAATTCCCTGCAGGCTACTCTATCAGAAACATTGGGTGAGCAAATTGGTACAACTAAAGCAATGATTTTTTTGCGCTATGATACAGAATCAATTGCCTAGACATAGTAAGGCCTTGCTGACTCTAATTATGGTGGCTGCCAAGAAAGCAATTACTAGAAAATGGAAGTCTAACCCAACTGTAGTAGAAGTAGTGAATATATTAACAAGGATAAAACATGTGGAAATGGGATCTTTAGAAAAGGGTAGGAGCAAATTACATAGAAAAAATGGGAATCGTGGGAACATTACATGCAGATTAATGTATTGTGGGAGGAATGATGTCTAAAAGAAAGCAGGATTTGAATGAGCTATGTAAAGTTTGACTGACAATGACTGGATAGATTATAAGCGATATATAATGTTTGCAACTAAAATATGTCAATATGGTTTGTTTTTGTTTATATAAATGTATGATCGTCTATGTCATAAGTGATAATTTAATAAAGTTGTTTCTTGTTTAAGAAATATTTAAGCATTTGGTACAGTATGTCATTGAGTTATTTAGGTTTCCTTAGGACTTCACAGGTAACTTCTTTCCACCTGTGAAATCATATGTCATTCATATTTCTAGTTGCCTGTGTTCTGATTGTTTTCTGTTGTGCTGTTTGCCACAGTTCAATGTTGCAGACCATAAAGTTAAATTTTATGAGAACATATCTAGACAAGTGTGGTAAGTAATATAACCCTGAAGCTGAACTCAAATGCTTACATTCTTTTTATTTTTTAATTCCTAGTAAGCTCTGAGCCTGCCATAGAGGCCCTGGAAGGTGTTGTGGAGTACTGTACAACAGAGGCTCCGACCGCAGTGACCGGTGAAGCACCAGTGGAAGCAGTTACTGGTCAGACTGAATGTTCAATAAAACCCCAGGAGCTTAAAAGTCGAATTGCTCTTAATTCAGCCAGACTTCTCCAGGAACAGAGAGTTACCAATCTACATGTGAAAGAGATTGCTCAACATTTGGAACACCAGAATGACTTGCTCCAAATGATACGTAGGTCACAAGAGGCACAGGCTTGTGCACAAGAGCGCCAGGCTCAAGCACTAGAAGGGACTCAGGCTGCACTCTGTGCCCTTATCCAGATTTTGCGACCAGTAGTCAAGGACTTGCGTAAATTTTTGCAAAGTAGTACCAATACCCAGAACCCTACTAACTCTGGTGAAAATGAGCAGGTGGCAACACAGCCTGAGGAGAAAGATAATGCATAGCAAGTGGACTTTGTTGGACCTGCAGCTGTTTGTGTTTTTTAAAACAGACAAATTCCTGGTCGCACTGTGTTGATGCTGTATGTAGTAATGCAGACTACAAAATAAGAAAAAACATTTTATTCTATTTTGTATGTTGTTTTCTTGTTGTTTAATGAGTTTACATTCGGTGTTATTTGCCTAGAAATAGTGGATGTTTTTATAATTGTTCTGTGAATGGCAAGAGAACTGCAGAAATGGCGGTGAGTGATATAGTCAGAAAAATGCTCTGTTACAATACATGTAATGCATCTTTGTGTTAGACTTTGCACAGCAAAGCAGAGTTACATTATGCTTGGGAAAGGTCATCCTAGGGTTCTGTTAGTATCGTTATTAGTTAAACTCATGTATGTTAAAACCCAGCTTATAACTGGTAATCCATTTTTTGAGAGTGGTACTGCAAATGGAGATTTCTAAGCTGTTCTTAAATGCTCATCAAGAATGAAAACATAAAGCAGAACAAACTGGTAGATAGCAAAAAAAAAAACTGTCACTCAATGCTTTCTCTTCTTTTGTTTAAGGACTACAGTTCCCATATAATGGAACTCCTTTTTGGTAACACTGTTATTTTGTTAAAATGATTGGAAAATATGACCAGTGGTGCTCTTCCATTCTGTGTGTAGCAAACCAGCTGACACTACTTGTTCTGTCCATGTGGAAAAGGGATATATGTGGCGGCCACATTTGAAAAGTGTGAGTATGTAGACTAGAATTCATATACCCTTTGACAAGGAGATCTAAAGCAACTATGCCGGGCTGAGAAACCAACACTAGTTGTCAGTCTGTGATGGTGAATGCTGGCACATTGAAATGGCGATGTCTTGTGTTTACATTTTCATGTAGTACATCGGTGATGACGTGTGTTTACATTTCCATGTAGTGCATTCACTGATGACCTGTGTTTACATTTATGTGTAGTGCATTTGCTGATGACTTGTCTTTACATTTCCATGTAGTGTATTGCTGATGACGTGTGTTTACATTTCCTTGTAGTGCATTCGCTGACTTTTGTTTACATTTCCATGTAGTACATTCACTGATGACCTGTGTTTACATTTCTGTGTAGTGCATTTGCTGATGACTTGTGTTTACATTTCCATGTAGAGTATTGCTGATGACTTGTGTTAACATTTCCTTGTAGTGCATTCGCTGATGACTTGTGTTTACATTTCTATGTAGTGCATTCGCTAATGACTTGTGTTTACATTTCTATGAAGTGCATTTGCTGAGGACTTGTGTTTACATTCCCATGCAGTGCATTGTAACAGTTTGACAGATGGCAGGCACGATATCTACACGATATCTAGTTTTGCTTCATGGTAAATAGTACTGATTACTGCTCGATTAGCACACTTAGGAGCGAACATCAATTACTGTGTTTGGCATATTGACCACATAGATCACATAGTCATTGCCCACCCCCCAATGACAATCTCATATATGTGGTTTTGACATCATTGAGCTTGGATTAAACATAAAAGAGGAAACAAACTGACCAGTAACTCTGTGACAAAAATTAATGATAGCTATGTACATGCAGCGTGTTAGCTTCATTACCTCCACAGACTGCAAAATGTATGCTTCACAGTTTGCTCCAAGTGTATTTTGCATCACCTTATAGCTGGACAGTGAGACATGCTTGTTAAGAAATATTCTGGTTTATAGTGTGAAGTAGATAAGTCTGTCAATGTTCTCTGGACATGTGGTAAAAAGTTAAAAAGAGTCTGATTCTTCATCTCATTGTCTAGTGAAGATATACAGATGGCAATACATTTAATTACAAAAAATATGTCTTTCCCCTTTCACTAGAAGCCACATTATCATCAGTAGGAGCAGCTGCAAAAGCATTGGGCTTGTCTACTCTATGCTCATTGTCTGCTGTATGTTCATAATAAAGAAGTAATCATGGTAGAGGGTCAGTGGTTTGGAAGATGGATGAAGGCAAGGATAATAAGCAACTGATCAGATTAATCTGGCACATGTCACAGGTGATGTCCAAAGCAGAAATACAGTTAATATAAAAAGATGTATATATTGTACTGAATAAACTGTTATTTTTTTAGTTTGAGAAGAATTCCCAGTACATCGGAGTTGTCCAAATATTTCTGCCATCTCTGCTGCTTTTAGGCTACCTTTATTGAGTTTCCAAAGTGTTATATAGTAGTTTTTTTATATGCGTGCAAACTTTGTCCCATTTTAATTGACTATATATGGGCATTGCTTTCAAAAACTTTGTAGAGAACTCGAAGTGTAAATGTTTCGATGGCAGTGACAACCCTTCCTTTAGTCAGCAATATCACACACCTGTAAATCCCTACATTTCACTAGCTCTTCCGTTTGCTTCTTCAATTCATTCAGCAATTTTGAGGCCTTCGTGTATAATAACCTGGAGATCTTTGCTAGTATTTTTTTAATTTGATAGATAAGCAGGAGACTTTCTGCAGAGTAGTAGAAGTCTCGTTTAAGCATAGTCGCAGTGAAGCACCCCCTTATATGTTTCAGTTTGTATTCGTGCAGAGTTTCCTGATACCGCTCCTGTGTATTCGCTATCCATACATTACTTTTTAGTTGTAGTGGCTCCTGTAGTGGAGTAATGTGTAAGCCCACTATCGTTTCAGTGAAGAAGAAAAATTTGTTATTACTTATGCTGCCACTCTTCTGTCTCATAACATTTTGTAACATGTGTTTTACAAAAATTAAAAATTGTCTGCCTTTTTGTTTTTTACGATATGTGCTTTTCAATTTTCTTACTTCTGGCCATTACTGAAGATTTTTAAGGTCAATTATTATCCTTTTCATTTTCTATGGAACGTTTATCCTGTTAAATGATCTTGGTAGCTAGCAGTTAAAATAATAAACAACTCCTTATTCATTAATATTACCAAAGACTTACCTCAGTACAATGTTTCCATTGCATTAATTCTGTTTTGTACCAGCCTGTTTCCTAGCATTTTAATCCGTTAATAACCAGGTTTAATATATTAGAATTATTTGAGTGTTCTTTGTATAGTATTGTTGAAAAACCTTGCTAACACTGTTAGGAGATTGATAATCTCTTTGTACCTTGTCAGCTGACTTTCATTCACTCAGTTGAACCTGTAAGATTTGACTGATAGGGCCTTCATACAATGATGTTATGCAACATCTTATTACATGCATGAGTCCACTCCAGGTTATCCACAGTCTGAGCTGCAGGGCTTGCCGTTGTCTTTCAGGCTGGTGATGATGCTTGACAAGCCTGTAGAAGTTTCTCTCCTTCGCTCTTCCTTTGTAGTAAAAGGTGGCAGTTGGCTCTCTTTCTACTTGTCAGTGCCAGATTGATATTCAGGAAATGAATCTTATTGGATTTACACTGGATAAACTAAAAATTGCTTCTACTTCCTACAAGCCTATTCTTGCTGTACATTTCGGACCAGTAAGCAACAAATGCAGACATGATGGGCTTAGTTTTTTGCAGGGTTGAAAAAAGCCATCCTATTTTAAAAGAATTTTACTACTAATTTGTGGATAAAAGTTTGAGTCTATTTGCAGTGAAACTGTAAAAGGTAGTTTCAAAAGCAAAAGTATAAACTCAATGGGTAATTTTATGTTAACCCAATCATTTCAGTAAATTGCCTTTCATGTATCAATTTCTGAAAGTGAAGTATATTACATATACATCCCTTAGTATCCTTACATTTATTTTCTTGTTTCTCTGGTTATACACATCTTTATACCAGCAAAATGTTAACGTTTTTATGTAAAGCAGAATACAGTTTTAAGCTTCTGTGCATATATCATTTTATGTTTGCTTTTCAGTCGTACGTTGACCTGTCCCATATCTTGTTTATTACCAGAATCATATTTCAGGGTGTCTTGTGCAGCAGAGCAATATATTAGGAAGTCTTATTCTGCAGGTGTCCATATTTGGCAGATCATCGTTGCTCTCCTGACAACGTATTCAATTTTTGGTATCTGCATTATGTTTAACTTTTTCTTGTTTGTTTTGTTTGTTTGTTTGTTTATTTATTTATTTATTGTCATGGAACAAAGTTTGAACTAGTTGTGCCATCATCAGTTTTATTAGAATGTTTTTCCTTGCATTTTCTTATAGGTTCATAGGTGTATACTAGGCTAATGACCACTGGGGCTTTTATAAGCCAAGCATCCCAAATGTATCCCACAAGTTTATGTGCTTTATGGGTTATTTTAAGGGGTATATGTAAGCTATAGCAAAATTTACAGGTTTCTTGTGTCCATATTAGGGACACAGATGCTAGACCCCGGATATATTTACAATTTTCCATGTAGTAGTCCAAGTTTCTATTGAATATGGTTAAGGATGAGCTCTGGTTCACATGGATGACAAGCTTATTCCAGGAAGGGGAATGCTCTGAGACACACATCTGTCCCTCCAGCATACGATACTTATCTTGCAAGCAAACTTTAAATCCACAGATCAAGGAATTCTGATGTTGTTCATTTTGCGCCTATGCAAAAGGTCCATCAGAGTGGGATCCAAGGATGCCTTGTATGCCAAGAATAGATCACCTTTGAAGAGTCTAGAAAAACAAGAGTATAGAGATAAGTCTTTGAGGTGATCTGCAGTTTACACCCTGTGTTTTTTGTGAAGAACCTCATTGGACGTTCCACTTGTTGCATGTGCCTGGTCAGGTACATAACAAAGGGGGCATTGCACTTGATGGGTCTAATGAGAGCCAACTACAGTGGTTTGATGACTTCGCTGAACCTATATGACTTGCCCTTGCTTATAAGTTGAGCAACCCACAAAGGTTTCTTTACTGCCTTAGATACATGTTTGTCAAAAGGTAGGTTACTGTCTACACACATAACCAAATCCCTGACTACTGATTCTACTCTTAGGGGGTGTATTATTGATGACATAATTTCCTAAGGTGGCTGACTTCCTAAAGGGTATTATTATGCATTTCCTGGCATTGAATTTTAAGATGTAGCTTTGGCACTAGTCATTTGTCTTTGTTAGTACTTCCTGTAGGATGTTAGTGTCTGGAAAGATTCTATGACTGCTCCCATCTTGCAATCATCTGCAAATTTGGCTAGCCAGAGGCCCTTGACATTGGCCTTGACTTCTGAGAAGTAGATGCTGAAAAGGACCAACCTAGCACAGAGCCCTGAAGGACTCCATTAGTCACTAGCTTCTTTGTGGAGGTGGTTTCCCTCTATCCTAACTTCCTGTGTCCTATTGAGAGCCAGCTGAATATTCAGCATGTAACATATGGGTTTATGCTTATATCCATGAGTTTGTTTACAGTGCTCAAGCACGGCATTGCATAAAATGCCTTGGCTAAGTTAAGTTAGGCAGTATGCAACATTTTGCCCTCCTCCATTGCCTTTATGACCTTCTTAAAGACATCCGTATGGCTGAGTAAGCATGAACTGCTCTTGATGAAACTAAACTGGGTTGGAGCCTTATTAATCATTTCCATTTTAATTTTTTCCATGGTTCTATATATCAGACTAGTCAGACTTATGGGTTCTCACTTCCAATGTGTAGAGAGATGATCACTGAAGTTCTGCATTCATGTGGCACAAGCTCTGTCTATAGGCTATGGCTTGACAATGATTCCAGTGGTTTCAATAGGTCATGTTTCAGGCAATTTAGGAGGCATCCTGGGATATTATCGAGGACCATCAGTACAGTGTTTATGGCCTTAGTGACCACATCTAGGACCTGATCCCTAGTGATAGTGGAGGGTAATGTTTGATGGTATTTCCTGGCGGATGGTCATGGGAGAGAGGGGGGTAAAACTGGAGTTGAATTTGTTGGTCTGCATATTTGCTATATCTTTCAGGTCTATGTAGGTGGCTCCATTTACAGCCAGTTCTGCACATCGCTGTGTGCTGCTTTTTAGGTTTTGGACATAGGTAAAGAAAGCCTTGTTGTTGTCCTTTGCCTAGGAGGCTATGTTTATTTCAAATATGGCTTTACTAGAATTAATTTGCTCTCATAGTTGCTTGCTTAGATTGAGGAGTGTTTTTATCATGCTAGGTATAGCACTTCCTATTCTAGGCTATGACTTTTTTTCCCACTTTTTTTGTGCAACCTGTTTGTTTGGATTCCACTAGTGTGATGTGCTTTTTGAGTGAATTCTGGGCTTATTTCTGGCTGGCACAGCTGTCTCTATGCATTTATTGATGCGACTGTACAGGGTTTCTTTGAAAGATTCCACATATGCCCCCCAAACCTAGAGAATACTGGTGCCTGAAAGTTTGACAGGTTATCAGTTAATAGCAGGAAGCCTGCCTTAGAATAGTTCTCAAATGTTATGAGGTTAGCCAGGTTACAGAATTGATTTTTGTTGTTTGTGATCTGACCTTACCAAACAGGACACTACACTCGGGGGAGGTACAGAATTCTCTCATGTTTGTGAGCACCAGGGCATGTATGTTTGCATCCCTAGTGGACATATGGACTATCTGGTCCAAGGTGTTTATGTTTACAAAGTCCAGTAAGCTCTGGGGTTGTGTAAGTATCCGAGTTTATAGTGGGATATTTGAAGTCGCCCATGAATATGGTATTAGGTTGAACGGGGAGATCCTCCAGTAAGTCCAAGTACAAGTTATGGGTCTTTTGGGTCATAAAGGATGACCTGTAGCTTGCAAGGATATGATGTAGGACTTTGACTATGGAAATCTGGACATGGAGAAGCACAACTGCATCATCCTGTATTACTGGTCTTAAGGTAAATATGTTGATATAGATTGAGACACCTCCAAATTTGATCTCTGCCTGTGCAGTAGCTGATCTAAATGTGTGGATTACATTGTAGCTCTGCATGTTCAGGTGTTCTCTGTGGCTTTAAACCATGTCTCAATATTTGCACATTCTCCTGGGTGAGGAGAACCTGCAGGTTTTGTTAATGACTGATAGGTCTGTTTCTTCCTCCTCCCTTAAAAGCACCTTAAATACGCATGCAGATATCATGTACCACTGCAGAATACCCATTTATAATTACTTTATCTTGAGATACAGCACAGGCTGTTCTCCAGCACCAAACAATGTTTCCATTAATGATATGTTGGGACATAAGCAGAAATTCTGGGCACTCTCACTGGACCTCAAGTTCTTGAGATCTTTACTTTATTTCTGTTAGGCAGTTCTGAGGCTCAGTTAACAGCAGGTGATTCCAGTCTTTAGCTGTAATCTGTTTGTTCTGACAGTACTAGAGGTGTCAGGTTAGTTAACACACAACCCCAGAGCCAGCACTGGTCACATTTTCAGTGGAAATGTGTCCAGCACAGTTACAGCTGACTACAGTTTAGTAGGATAGCAAGAAAGTAACATCAGTCTCACCAGTCTCTTGCTTCTTTCGCAAGAGCCACAGGAAGAGAAAGATGAAAAGGAATCTTCTCAAGTGTATCTAGTCACATTAGTGTGGTAATAGCCAGCACTGGGCCTAGTGCAGACCTCTGACTTCCCCACACCACCTTTGACAGGAGCTATCACAAGCACGGAATCCCTGTTGCCTAACATTGGCTCACTTCCATTTCGTGCTCATCCCCGCAATATTTTACAGTGTATCATCTTGTCCCTGCTGAGGCTGGTGAGAGGTAATGGCCTTGTTCCCACACAGGTTTATGTGAGATGGCTAAGGACCTGGAATGTATTACCAGAGAAGGACACTGATAACCATCCTACAATTCTCCTCCATCTGACTGTTTGGAGAAGTATAAAGAATCATGAAGTCCTCTGAGGATTTATCTGTAACATCCATTCCTTCGCCCCAGAAGTGTCTTAATGAGTTTCTTGGGAAGAAAGAGGAGGAGGAGCTTTAGGTCATTCACCTGTAGAACCAGTCATCAAGAATGACATCAGTGCAGTCTAAAAACACCCATATTCTGCTCCTGTGGCTTTCAAGACAGTGGGAATCCTATGTAACTCTGTCTGAATGGATCTAGACCTTGATTAGACATCCTTGGCTGACATCTCACATGATCTCCCAAGTCTAACATATGGCCCACAGACCATAGCATTTTGCCATGATGTTGGGTGATAGGAAAAGTCTTATGCATGATTGGGATGAGGGTTTACTTCCCTGCTATGTTGCGTCTGAGGACTACAGATTCCATTCCTACTTAGTAGATCAGGTATTGAAGAAGCTCACCTCCCTCCTCGAGGAGGAAGTGGTTAAGAATTACTCTCTATGGTCCATGCCTCTTAGTGTACAGATCCTCTTGTCCACAGAAGTTTTAACTACTCTGATGCTAAGTTGCGATGCAGGCTTAGACATGTGGTTGTATAGGATAACCTGACTGTGTGTATCCTTCACTGTGGAGAGGGGCTCAATATTTCAGTCCCGGACAGGTATTCCTTCTCACGATCTAGTGGAGGACCTGTTGAAGAGGAAGTAGGCTTTCTTCATTCTGGAGAACTTTCATAGTCACCTTCGGCCCCCTTTACCAGTTATTTTTCAGACCAACCAGCCCCAAAAGAATAAGCCTCCTCACAGACAGAAGGCGGCATTCTGCCATTACACAGTCTTGCCTTCTCTGGTGCTGGACAAGTCAGCCAAGAACATGACTCCACCAACTCAGCACTAGCAGTCCTGACCACACAGGGGCTGTCCATGATAGGGCTACTGTGCTCAAGGACAAGATCTGGGTTGTGGAAATATGACATATAAAAAGTGGGAAAAAATATTAGTGCTGATATTGGATTTGTGAAGATGTACAAGAAATATGTTTTAAAATGGGTTGCTTG
This sequence comes from Protopterus annectens, assembly GCF_019279795.1. Taxonomy (NCBI): domain Eukaryota; kingdom Metazoa; phylum Chordata; order Ceratodontiformes; family Protopteridae; genus Protopterus; species Protopterus annectens. The sequence continues at coordinate 298,201,328 of NC_056750.1, forward strand.
ATAATGGGAAGGAATCTGCAAAACATCATTAATTAAAATGAATAAATGCACTATGCATGAGTGTGAAGTATGTATAAAATAAGTTTTTCATTTTAAAAATTGGATTGTGGAAAAGGCTTAACGATCCCCTGCCTGGGACATTGTATGATGGGCTCCCCACCAGGACAGGGTAAGAAACCTACAACCTATTTGTTCTACACGTGGGAGATACTCACCAGCACATTTAAGCCAGGACAGGAACTGGGCCAGCCTACTCCAAGGGCAGGAGCCCTTTGGCCCATTCATTCCCTGGTACAGTCCCTTTCCCCCTAAGAGGGGAAAACTGGGTGATAGGAACTGGGCAAGTCAGTCTGTCATATGGATAAGTCCTTCCCAAACCTTGTTCCTAACCACTGTGCCACTTCCCTATATAACTACATTTTAGCTGCCCATGGTGGTGAAGCATGCTTGTCTTCACACACATATGACTCAACCTCCCACCGGTTGTACACTGCTGATCAGAATATGCTTTGCAGACCTTCTCTTCATGGATGCAACACCTAATCGGCGCACTAGGTGTCATCCAAGTGGTAAAACAAAGCTGCCTCCTTCCCTCCAGGATGTATGAGCCAGCAACAGCCACTGATGCCAATCCTGCCTTCAGTTACAGTCAGGAGTTCGTCACTCTGTATCATGGGGAGGGCTAGCTATGAGGGACTGTGCTTTGAGTGTGCTACTGTTTGAATTGCCACCACTGCTGCACTTGATGCGTTACAGGTGAACACATCTTGGAGCCATAACAGCCAAGTGCTCCAGATTGTGTGGAACACTCCTCATTTAAACACAAAGTAGTCCACTGTTTCGTTGTTCCGCACTGAACAGCAGTGGCTTCACTGCACATTTTTTGATGAGTTCGTATACCACAATTACAGCCAATCAGCACTGTGGTATATAAACCAACCAAATAACTGCTCTTGAGGCAAAGGGAGCCATTGAAAACTCCCAATATTCGACCAGTAGTGTGCCGTTAATTGGTTTCAAACCACTACAAAGTCTCCAAAAAGGCCTTTCATGGCAGGAAGAACACCTCTGGACCAGTGAGTTTAAGGAGGATATTTTGTATTTGTCGGATATGTTGTGGTCGCATCGTTCTTAAAGGAGGAAGCCAGGAAGAATTTATCTGTTTTTTTTAATCTGGGTTGAGCGTGGTTTGGTGAGCAGGACACACAGCAACCCAAGTACAAGACAGCACTGATTGGGAGTCAGCAGTGTATCAGGGACAGAAACCTCAGACCAGACTTCCAACAACCAAAAGGCTGATATTTGCTTTTACTGTACTTCATAATGGTTGTGGCGGTGCTGTTGCTGGGCTGGCCTGCTGATTACAGTTGTTTCATTGGATTATTTATTTGTTCCTGATTTTTTTGTGGACTGGAGCTGCAGCTGCTTTGTTTCCTGTATTGGGCAGAGGTAAGTGACTTAAAATGTGCATTGTATTCATTGTCTCAAGTAAGTAGTAATTTAAAGTGTCTCTGTCCTGTCCTGATTATTTCTGGATTTGTCCCTGATTTGTTACATTCCTTTCAACTGCCCAGATTTTTGCAGAATGTCCAGATTTTGCCTCATCTGTTTCTCAAACAAATTGTGATTTTCTGGCAAATGGCTGTGATCTGTGGATTAAAGTCACCAAATAATGAGGCATTTGAGTTTCAGACTTCATATCCTCCAGGAAATGCATTCTAACACAAATTCAGTTATCCTAGCAGCTTTCCAAGTTTATGAGAGCAATATTTAAAATGTATCCATATTTTTGCGCCTTTGTCCCCTGGTTATATCAGGGTTTGTCCAGATTTCTTGTGTAACAGGTTAAGAGGTATGTTGGGAAATGTAGTTTCATTTGTGTTCATAATGAGAAAAATTAGAACACTCAAAAAAACACTAATTTGAGCACTGCAAAGTATGTTGTGCAGTGTTTTTGTTCTCTCACCTGGTAGTGCAACACTAAACATGGTTGCTTACATGTTGGAAAAGGGCAGTTAAAAGTTCAGTAGTATATTTTATTTTCATTAGTTTGCACTGTGATTATGTTGTATTTGTACTTAACTGTCCAATATTAAGTATTGTAAATGAAATGTAGATGTTTTTGGTGAATTTGTCTGAGGCATGTAGGTAATAAGAATGCTAAAGTACTTTGAAGATAAAGAAGATGCAACACCTTGCTCTGGTGTTATAGGATTTGAGAATGTGTCTGCTTGAAAATGACTGTGTACTAAAGGTTAGGATTGTTAATTAAACAGTGCTTATAGTTATTTTATGTAGAGAGGTTGGGTGCTAAGTGATTTGCTCTAGAATAAAATATGAAGTTTAAAATGCAGTTGCCAGTCTGAAGACGAGGGAAATAATGTTGGATCATGTTGGGTTATCAGTAAGAATCTTGGTTAGTCTGAAGTAACCAAAATGTCTGTAACTGCCTAAACTAATATCTTCATCAAAGTTCTGTATATAGATTGCAGCTAAATAAGCCTGCTAATTTGAAAAATAGCATATTTTAAGTGATGTAGGGTGGAACAGTTGAAAAAGATAATAGCCTTCTCTGTCTAAGGGGCAGCATTTGGAGAGGTGTACACATGTTGAACATGGGAACACGGCAACAGTTTAAAGATGTGAATATGTGGCCATTTAAACTAAAGTAGGGGAATTGCAATGAATTTAGATAGCTTAGTGTAATCATGCTGAGTTGTTTGCTTTAATTTGTTGTAGGTTGTAATTAATATTTTTGAAACTTTTCATTTGTTACTAATTTCTGAAAAATGAGGTGGCAGAAAATAAAGTGGGCACTGAGGGATCAGATAGGGACTGGGAATTTGAGCTAGGTTCTTTAGTTGTTCCCTGCACTGCAATCCTAGTAACTACTATAAACCAAATTTGTATTTCTCACACTCCTTGTCTGGCAGTTGTGTACAGGGTTAAGACTGTGAGCTATAGTTCTTGTAGTATACTTGGGTGTCATTTCACATGAAGTTATACTTTTTTTGTTCTGTGATGACATGTGCCATAATGCAGTGTTTTTATTCCCTTAGTATTGTCTCACATCACGTCTGTGATATTTATATTGAGCTGACCTGTCTGGAAGTTCAGGAGTTCGGCTTGCAAAAGTCAATGTTTGATGATTTCTTAATTTTTTATTTGTGTATTGTCTATTCCCTGCTTTTGACTCCAGTATTAGCTCTGTCCCTTTTACTGTTGCCTAAAACTGATGATTTTTTGAGATAAGGTGTTGAATTTTAACCTTGTTTCACAATTCACATTCTCTTATTCCATCAATATCTCAAGTGTCTCTATCTCTAATTATTTCTGGATTTGTCGCTGATTTGCTGAGAGCTGTACACTAGACAAGAATTAAAACTACAACCTTGTTGTTTCAGAAAATGTGTATTAATTCACATTCTCTTATTCCATCAGTTTCTCAAGTTATACTAATGTTTTGAGTGTCTCTGATTATTTCTGGAATTGTCCCCGATTCATTGAGAGCTATGCTTGTGACTTTTGGAGAAAATTTTGCATGCCATTTAATAATGATAAAGTTATAGACTTCTACTTCAGAAAATGTTTATTAATTCACATTCTCTTATTTTGTCAATGCCTCAAGTTAATGGTAGCAATATCTTGTGTCCTCAATTAATTCTGAATTTGTCTCTCATTCTGCTTTGGTTTATCCTCGATTGTTTAACTCACAGTGTCATTATTTTCCAGAAGGTTTTCCATAACTAGAAATGAAACAAAAAGTAAATAGGTCATACAAACCAATTAAGAAAAATCTAGCCAAGCTAGAGTTTTCACTGTATGATACCTTAAACCTCCTGTAATAACTACCAATGGGGTATGTACAAATAACACCTTGAGGTTGAGAAAGTACAGTTGTGTACACCTACCATAAATGTAGATGTTCGAGTGTCTTCACTGTTGCAGTCATAACTGTAGGGTGCTCCTGCCGGCAGGCAGCCCGAGGTTGGCCAGAATCCCAAAGTCTGGGTCCGGCGTCGGCTGTACTAGCAACCCCCCTGACGTCAGAACGCAGAGGTATAAAGCTGACAGCCGACGCCATCTTCTCCAGTCTTTCTTGCCCCAGATGTCAGAAGTCCCCCAAAATAACCAAAAGTTGTCCAAAAAGGAAACACAAATACACCACAAAAGAAAAGGCAGATAAGAGGGGATAGGTGGGAGGGAAACACCAACTGCAACAGTGAAGACACTCGAACATCTACATTTATGGTAGGTGTACACAACTGTACTATGTTCTTCATGTTTCACTGTTGCAGTCATAACTGTAGGGTGGAATCCCAAAGCTGTGGAGAGGGAGGAGGTTATGCAGAAGAAGGGGCAGCCAGAAGACCCTGCAAGACAGCAGACGCAAAACCTGCCCTAGACTTAGAATATAAAGGGAGATTATAGTGCTTAGAAAAAGTATGCACTGAACTCCAGGTGTCAGCTTTCAAAATGTCCTTGGTAGGAACTCCTCTGAGAAAAGCTGCTGAAGTGGCAGCTGCTCTAGTAGAATGACTTCTAACAGTACCTGGAATCTGCTTCCCAAAGTGAGAGTAACAAAACCTTATTCTATGGGCAATCCATTTGGAAACAGTTTGTTTAGAGATAGCCTTGCCTAGAGAACTGGAGGCAAGAGATAAACAACTGATCAGATTTTCTGAAATCTTTAGTTCTGTCCAGGTAAAACCGTAGTTGTCTGTGTACGTCCAATGAATGCAAAATCCTTTCCCCTTTGTTTTGAGGATTAGGAAAGAAAGTAGGAAGGTGAATAGTCTGATTTAAAGCCACCTTAGAAATCACTTTAGGCATAAATGTAGGATTGGTCCTCAAGGCAACTCTGTCTTGATGGAAAACAAGGTATGGTTCCACAGCCATGAGAGCTTGCAACTCTGACACCCTTCTGGCATAAGTCAATGCTAATAACATAACTGTCTTCCAGGATAAGAACTTGACATCCGAAGTAGCAGCAGGCTCAAAGGGAGGTAAAGTAAGTTTTTCCAAAACATAATTAAGATCCCAAGCAGGAACAGGAGGAGTTCTAGGAGGTCTTAAATTCTTAGCCCCTCTCAAGAATTGTCTCACCAGCTGGTGAGAGAAAATGGGGGGATCAGTGTTGTAATGAGCTGAGATAGCAGAAGCATGGATTTTAATGGAAGAAAAGGAGAGGCCTTTAAGCAAAAGGTCAGAGAGGTAAAGAAGAATGGAAGAAATGTCAGGTGAAAAAGGATCAGAACCTCGATCCCGCATCCAAATACAAAATCTTTTCCATTTTGAAGCATAAGATTTTCTAGTGCTAGGGCGCCTGGCTTCTAAGAGAACATCCAAAACTTGTTTGGGAAAAACAGAAGGAGTCAAAGGCTCTTGTAGAGCCAAGCTGCCAGGCAAAGAGTCTTGATTTGAGAGTGTAGCATCTGACCCTGATGCTGGGACAGAAGAGAAGGAAACAGAGGCAGAATACATGGAGGATCCAAGAACAGGTGTCTTAAAGTTGGATACCAAAACTGCCGAGGCCAATTTGGAGCTATCAAGATGATAACCTTGGGTTTGTCCTGTTTTATTTTCAGTAACACCCGAGGCAGAAGAGGAAGAGGAGGGAAGGCGTATCCCGAAAGATTCCTCCAGCTGAAAGACAGGGCATCCACTTTCCAGGCTGTTTTGTGGAAGGACCTGGTGCAAAAGAGAGGCAGCTGATGATTGAGATGGGATGCAAACAGATCTATCCGAGGGCAACCCCAAACTGTCGTAATCCTGCTGAATAAGTTGGGGTCTAGCATCCATTCGTGAGGATCCAAAAGATTTCTGCTTAGGCTGTCTGCTAAGAGATTCTGTTTTCCTGGAATGAATTGAGCTTGTAGATGCAGATTCAGGTTTAGAGCTGTGTCCCATAAAATCATGGCTATTCTGCAAAGGGGGTATGAGTGAGAGCCCCCCTGCTTGTTTATATACCACATGACTGTGGTATTGTCTGTGCGAATCAGAAGATGCCCTGGTTCCAAAAGATTCTGGAAGGGTAGAAGAGCATTTTGGACTGCCAACATTTCCTTCAAGTTGATGTGCCAGGGAAGATGCTTCTTGTCCCAATAGCCCTGCTGGCAATTGTTCAGGTAATGAGCTCCCCAAGCATAATCCAAGGCGTCTGTGGTTATGATCTGAGCAGGAAGAGGTAGACAAAAGGGTTTCCCTTCGTTCAAAAGCACAAGCCCTGGACCACCAAAGGAACTCCTTTTGGAGGCAGGGAATCAGAGGTATCATTGTTTCCAGGCTGTGGTAATGTTGAGACCACACACTCTTTAGGTACCATTGAAGTTTTCTCATATGACGCCTTGCATTTGGAATCAACAGGATGCAAGAAGCCATGTAGCCCAAAGTCTGCAGGAATTTCCTTGCAGTGAGCTGAGTTGAAGTAGCCAAGGTGTTGAAAATTGATGCCAGCTGTACTTGTTTTCCTGAAAATCCCAGACGTAGGAGAAGGCGCTGCACAAAGTGCAGATGTTGAAGTAAAAGATCCTTGCTGTCTGCCTGAATAAGGCAATCGTCCAGGTAGGGGTAAATTTGAATTCCTTGGAGTCTGCAGAAAGCTACTACTGGAGCCAGGCACTTGGTAAAGACTCTGGGCGCACTAGATAAACCAAAGGGCAGTACAGAGAATTGAAAGTGTCTCGAACCTGCCTTGAATCTGAGGTATTTTCTGCGTTCCTGTCTGATGGGAATGTGTAAATAAGCTTCCTTCAAGTCCAATGTCACCATCCAAGCATCCTGGGAGAGCATGGGAAGAAGTTGTTGCAGAGTAAGCATCTTGAATTTTGGAATCTCCAGAAAGGTATTTAACACTGAGAGGTCCAGAATAGGTCTCCATGAGTTTTGTTTCCTTGGGACCAGAAATAGTCTGAAGTAAAAACCTTTTCCCATCTCTGGAAGTGGAACAGGTTCTATGGCTTTCATGGCCAATAAGGCGTCCACTTGATTTAAGGCCTCTGACCACTGAAGTTTTGGCAGATCCGGCCAACCTGTTGACCTTGGCGGAGTATGAAAGTGGAATTTGTAGCCTCTTAAAATCACGTCTAAAATCCTTTTGTCCTGGGTAATAGGAGTCCAATTTTGGTAGAAAAGAGAGAGTTTTCCTCCGAGAGGGGCTTCCAGGCAAGGACGACCTGTAGCCCAACGGAGAGAGTCATTGAGTCTGCTTCTTTTGTGATTGAGGTCTGTCTTCTCCCCTTCTAGGTGAAGAAGCACTCCATTGTCTGGACCTGTAAGAGGTCTGAGCCTGCCCTCGACCTCTGGAGCGTCTATATCTACCCCTTTAAGGCGTGTCAGACGTGGGAAAGGACCAATTTTTAGAGGGCCAATTTCTAGAAAATCTAGGAGGCTGAACTTGTAAAAAGTCTTTAACAGTCTGCATAGACTTTGCTTTTTCTTCCATCTTTTTAATAACCTCCTCAGCCTTAGTTCCAAATAAAACATCATGCTGAACAGGGGCATCTAACAGTTTAGCCTTAACCTGTTCTGGTAAATTCTGCTCACGAAGCCAAGCATGTCTCCTAATAACAGTACCAGAGGCTGTGGCCCTGCAAGAAGCTTCTAAGGCATCAAAACCACAATGTAAACTATGTTTGCTAACTTGTTCAGTTGCATGCAATACATCCTGTAATTCTTTGTCCTCTGCACAAGCAGGGAAGGCAGAAAGCTTTTGCTTTAGAACAGACAAAAGAAATTGCTGACACTTGAACATGTGAAACTGGCAATTTAAAGCTCGAATAGAAAGGGTAGCAGAAGTGTAAACCTTTTTGCCCCACCTGTCCAAGGCACGAGAATCCTTTTCAGAGGGAATAGGATTTTTTGAAGAAGCGGCCTTAGCAGCCCTAGAACCCTGAGAAATGGTTTCAGGATCAGCAGAAGGGTTCTTGAATAGGAATTGATGGGAGTGAGGGACTCTGTAAAATCTATCAGGCTTAGAAGGAGCAGGAGGCAAGGAATCAGGATTTAGATTAGCTTCAGAAAAAGCATCATCCACAATATCAAGTACAGGAGGAATAGCCAAAGGTCTGTGTTGAGGGAGAAGGAGAAATTCCCTAAGTCTCTTCTTGTAAGCAGAGTATTCCTGACCTTCCCAATGAAAATGCTCCCTCATCTCATGTAAGGTTTCCCCAAAAGAGAAACCCTCAGGGGGGGAAGCAGAGGGAATAGAGTCCTCTGCATCAGAATCCTCATAAGGAGGAAAAGAATAATCCTGGTCAGAGGAAGAGACAGAAGACACAGAAGCCTGATCAGAAGAATCATAAGGAATATCCTGTCTAGGCCTTTTTTCTGGAGGAGGGTGAGACCCCCTAATCATTGTAAGTAAATCTTCAGCCATCCGGAGTAATTGCTTCTGGGATTTAGGAGCTGTATCCGAGGAAGCTTGAGAAGAAACCCTTGGTTTAACAGGAGTCTTTGACTTTGCCTTTGTAGAAATAGTGATATTAGAAGGCCTGAATACCCCCTCAGAAGCCGGTACCTGCACAGCGGTTCCAGACCCATCTGAAGGAGCGACGTCCGAAGGTCCTGCAGCAGCTGAAATACTAGGCCTAGAAGGCTCCCCATGGGAGTCCGTGTCGGCCATCGGTTCCGGAGTGGCGGACGACAGGGGCTGCAAAAGCGCCTCACTGACTACCGCTGAACCCGAAGCTGGCTCCGGCTGCAAAATATCATGTTTGGACCTTGGAGGCCTATCCTTGTCTTTGCGTTTCTTTTGAATTCCGGTTGCCGGTAAAGTATCCGATGACATCCTATAATTGAATCGAAATAATTCAAGGCCAAATCGTACCTACGCTTAATAGTGCGAGAATTAAACCTGGCACAGAACCGACAGCAAGAAATGTCGTGGTCAGGGCCTAAGCAAGGTAGACAGTAAGAGTGGAAATCTTTATGAGGTATTTGTTTCCCACACGATATACAATTATTAACTTTTTCTGACATCGGAGGAGCAAGAAAAAGTTTCAACGGGGTACTTAGCTTGAGAAGAGAAGTAGAAAACTTCGGACCGACGACAATCAAAGCACGTTGTCTGAAAACGCCAACCAACGACTTGCGAGCTGCTTTCCACCACACGGCAAGAAAGACTGGAGAAGATGGCGTCGGCTGTCAGCTTTATACCTCTGCGTTCTGACGTCAGGGGGTTGCTAGTACAGCCGATGCCGGACCCAGACTTTGGGATTCTGGCCGACCTCGGGCTGCCTGCCGGCAGGAGCACCCTACAGTTATGACTGCAACAGTGGAACACGAAGAACATCAATAAAGTCTTTCAACTATATGGCTTCTGAAGGCTCATAACTTTTTACTTCTTAAATCTTTATGCACAGATTCAGGCCAACAAAGCCAAATGCCACTAGCTGTGGTATACACATTTCATTCTTCTTACGATCTAATCAACATAGCATAAGTGGACTGTTTGGCTATACTCTAGAAACCCTTGTTAAACCCAGCGGATGTCCATAACCATTAAGGTGTGTATAAAATTTCCTAACAACTAAACTAAAAAAGTAAAAAGGTCAGTCACAGAGACAAACAAATTAGTAAAACCTAGAAGAAAAACATAGCCAAGCTAGAATTTTCACTGTGATACCTTAAACCTCTTATAATAGAGGCCCATGGGATATATGCAAATGACCACTTAAGGACATCAAGTGTTTCAGCTATATGACTTCTGAATATCCATGACTTTTTACTTTTTCCCTTCTAAGTCTATAGCTAAAACAAAAGCACAGACATGGGAAGTGACAAACGTTTGGTGATCCTTGTTGGTTACCTTGATAAAAAGGCAGACAAAAAAATAATATGGTTCCTTCACATACCAGAATGTGTGTCAGGAACTGGACAAGCATTGTTTGATGTTTTCATGTCCACGCTAACAAAATTTAACATTCCAGTTCCAAACACTATACTTTTCTTCAGACAATGCTGCCTCAGTGATTGGAAAACACAATTCTGTGCTATCTCGTTTAAAGGAGGTGAAACCTGCCATTATTAACATGGCATGTCTGTGCTACCTGGCAGATCTATGTAGTAAGGCTGGTGTAAAAGCACTACATTCACCAATTGAAGAACTTGTATCAGATATGCAAGGTAATTTCAGTTCCAGTGCACAAAGGCAACACAAACTGCAAGAATTTGTTTTGTTCACAGACACTGACCCTTCAAGACTATTAGGAACACATGAACTAAATGTTTGTGCTGATTAGTAGAACCCTGGATATGTGGTCAGCCGTAAATTTATATTTTTTGTCTGCAGCGCCACAGTCTGCTAAAATTAACTTAGTTTCCGACCACCTGCAAACTCATGAATTTCATATGATTTTTCTGTTTCTCAGGTATGCACTAGAACCTTTTCTGGAGTTCAACATTTAGCTTCAGAGCCGAGAAAGTCGGCTAATGACACTGCATGCCACTGTTCACAAACTCCTGCAGCAGTATGCTGGCAGACTCCTCAGACCTGCAGCTGCTGTCAGACTTCTCAAACACAATGATGTTTCGGTGTTGAGTGACAGTACCTCTTTTCTGCCAAACAGTGAGCTTCATATTGGCTATGAAGTCAAACAGTACATGAATAGCCATGAGGAGGATGTTACTGGCACAGTTGTAGAATTTAACTTTTATAAAAAAAAGTTACAGCTTTTTATGCTGCAGTGCTACAGAAAATGCTTGAAAAGTTTCCCACGCAGGAACATTTAATGAAAGCTGCTGCATACCTATTTACTCTACCAAAAAAATGACTATTTCTTTGGGACTTGTCAGGGATGTTGCTTTCCATCTAGGGGTCTGTGGGAATGATGCTGAGGTTGAACAATTAATTGATGAGTTTACCCATTATCAGATTGAGGACACATGGAACCTGACAGGTCCAGCAGATGGAACCCCGGTCATGTATGTCCAAGTACTGAGCACACCTTCTAAGGGACCTTTGTGGTGATGTAAAACTGCCAGTGTTCAAGAAGCTGATGATGACTGTACTTTGCTTGCCACATTCAAACGCACAAGCTGAAAGAGCATTTAGCATGGTACGGAATTTAAAGACTGAATTGTGTCAGTCTCTCAGAGTAAAAACATTGAACTCTTTATTAGCAATTAAAATAAATGAAGAACTGGACTACTGTGATCTTAAGCTGCCAAAACATGGCTTAGATGCTGCTAAGAAAGCCACAGCACCACAAAATAAGTGTGCATCTAATGGATTTAAAGTATGATAGGATGCTGTTTGTTCATGCACTTAGTCTAAACCTGGTTTCAGTTGTATGATATGTAACAGATTTGTTTAGAAAATGTAGTGAATGTATCAAGTGGTATTAATGAGAGTGTGATTTGAGTTTTGATTTTGTACAGAAGTGCTGTTTCATTTACTTATGGTGTGGTTATGATTTTTCAGATTATAAAGTAAAAGATTTGGATTTGACTCACAAGTGCTTCTTATTGAATTTTACAGATGTTCAACCATGCCCCATGGCAATGGCACGTTTCAAGCAGTGAAAAATAGGGTGTTCCACATTTTGACTTTTTTTCACACCTTGCAAGGATTTGTGTTCTACATTGGCCTCTTAAAAGGCTGAGACCTCTGCTTGGAGCTATGGTGTTCTTTCTAGAAAAGGCTCCACCAAAACACCAAGCAGTCTCCACAGACCTTCTTGTCAAGATTATAAATGTCAAGGAGGGAATACAAGGTGTCCATCCTTTGAAATGAGGCCAGGGTTCTACTCCCATTTCTTTCTTATCTAATAGTGGACAGATGATTCCATTTCATCCTGGATTTCAGCAGCTTCAACAAGCACATTCTGCACATCAGTGTCTGCATAGTGACTATCTGGGATCAGGTTTCTACTGCCACAATGTTCTTGTATGCTATCATTGGACACAATGAATGCCTTCTGATGTATTGTTATCTGAAGTCCTCACAAGAGGTTCCTTTGATTAGTTCTGGAGGGATATCACTTTCAGTGCAAAGAACTGCCATTTAGAATTCCCTCTGCACTCAGAGTGTTTACCATTGTGTCAGCAATGGTGGGCAAAGCCGTACAGGAGAAACCTGTCAATGTGTTCCTATACCTAGTCAATGTCTGATGGTATTCCTTTCCATGACAGTGATCATAAACTTGGACAAAGTCTCTCACCCCATCTCCAGGAACTGCCTTCATTGGTGTGGGGCTGGATACAATTCAGTGCTGATCATTCTTGGCTACAATGAGGGATCTTTTGGTAGATTGAATGAGGGCACAGCAAAATATCCATCCTAAGATATGATTGCATTTTCTGGGGTTGATGGTTGCTGCAATCTTCATAGCACTGCATGCATGTCTGAGGATACTGGTTTTACAGTGGACTATGAGTTGTCTTCTATTTTAGTGCCACTATGAGCTTACATATTCTGCTACTGTCAAAAAAACTGTTTCTGTGCCTTGAAGTGGTGAATAATTTCCATCAATTTCGAAGTAGGCCTCCATTCCTTTAAGTGAACCCACAATATGTCTTGATGATGGATGCTACGATGGTAGGGTGTGGAACTTATGTCTGCTTCTACTCAGTTCAGCAACAAAAAGTGGTCTCTCTTGAAAAAGGGAAGCCACTTCATCCATCTGCAGCTACACACACTCCTTTTGCACCAACTGCCTTAAAAGAAAAGTGGCTTCCAGATCCTCTGATTCGTTTTGACAAGCAGTCCTTCATGTAGTAATTAAACAACTAAAGGGACAGGGTCATATCCCCCTGTGCAGGAAGGTGTTGCATATTTGACTATAAACCATAGCAAGACCACTGTTTCAAGTTCACATTCCACCGAGTCACTTCTCTAGTCATCTCTTGGAACTGCAGATTTAGAGGCTGCATCAACCTCAAAGTTTCAGCAAGTAGGGCTTTCCGGTCTTCAGTGTATTCAATACTTGGGAGAGTTCATTTGAAATTCTCCTCTTCTTCTGCTCAGTGCAGCAGGGCATGGGGATATTGCTGCGGATGCATTTGCAGTGGGAATGTACAGTTTAATCAAGTCAGCCAGAGTCGAGATTCATTTACTTCAAACCATTTTGTCAGTAGTTGTCGATCCCCACATTGCAGCAATACTGATAACAAGATCTCAATTTTGGGGGGTAGAGTTATCTCCTTAACCATAAAGCTGAGAAGCTGGGTGATGAATATGCTAGTGAGTGAGTGGATATGGATCTATGTCATAAGACTGAAAGTTCAAAAGACTGAAAATGAAAACATCTAAAACTCAAAATATCAAAACCATTTTTAATGCAGGGGGCCTAGCCCCCCTGCATCCCCCTATGTGGAGGGCTGTACTTCCCCCAGACTGCCCCACCAATTATATATTTGAATTCCAATATCACACAACAGTGGAGAAGGGGCAAATTCCCATGTTCAATATCTTAAGTTTTAGATATTTTTGTTTTCAGTCTTGAGCTTCCGATCTTGTGACGTAGACCCATACATGTGTGTGTGTGTATGTGTACGTGTATATATATATATATATATATATATATATATATATATATATATTACACACACACACACACACACACACATGCACATATGTATATATGTCCATCATGGGCACCTGTAGGCAGGTGCAAAGGGGGTGCACTTGCACCGCCCTGGATTTTGACTTCAAAAAAGATTTAAAATATTAATTTTAAAAAAAATTCTTAACACCCCACTGGCAGTGTCTTCTCCTGTAAGGAGGCCCATGCGTGCTTCATCTGCACGCACGCCACCACAAATGTAAAGTCATTCCAAACTTCTGAGCAGAATGTAAAAATAGCTGTTCCCGTAAGAAAGAAGTTGTGTGTATGAATGTATAACTTAAACTAGGGGTTCCATTCGTTTCTGAATTAAAGGGATATTGTGTTTGTATGTATGTATATGTAATTTAAGCTAGCTGTTCTGTTTTTCTATAAGAAAGTTATTGTGTGTGTGTATGTATGTGTGTATGTAATTTAAACTAGCCATTCTGTTAATATATGAGATTGTGTGTGTGTGTGTGTGTGTGTGTGTGCGCGAGAAAGAGAGAGAAGGTAGGTGTGTATGGGTGGCTGTGTGTGTTTTTAAAATACCTGTCAGCTCTCCAGAATTATCCTTATAGTTTTGGGCCATTTATTATAAAAGTTGTGGATTTCTGGCAATTCAGGGAAGGATTGAAGTCACTAAACAATGGCATATCTAGAAGTTTGACTTCATATCCTTCAGAAAATGCATGCTAACACAAATCCTGTTATTCTAGCAACTAAGTTAAAAAGAGCCTATTTTGGGCCATTGTATCACCATTATTTCAGGCTTTGTCCATATTTCTTGCACCAGGAGGATGAGCCTGTACCTCAACTGTCCAGATTTTTGCCTCATACTTTTGGCCTATTCCTCATAGAATATGTGGTTTTATGGCAATTCACAGAGGACTGAAGTCACTAAATAAGGACATGTATATTAGTTTCAGACTTCATATCTTTCAGAAAATGCATGCTAACACAAATTCTATTATTCTAGCAGCTTTCTAAGTTAAAACTGCAATATTTAAAATCTGTCCCTATTTTGGGCCATTGTATCCCCATTATTTTAGGCTTTGTACAGATTTCTTGTACTAAGAGGTTGAGAGGTATGTGTACCTCTCAACTGTCCAGATCTCTGCATCATATGTTTTGCCTATTCCTTATAAAATTTGTGATTTTCTGGAAAATCACTAAGGATTGAAATAACTAAATAATGTCATACATTTGAGTTTCAAGATTTCATTTCTATCAGAAAACGCATGCCAACACAAATACTGTTATTCTAGCAACCATACCTCTCAGCTTCTTACAGCAAGAAATCTGGGCAAAGCCATTAATAAAAGTGGGACAAAGGCCCAGAAATAGGGACAATTTTTTAATATTACACTTAGAAACTTAGAAAGATGATAGAATAACAGGTTTTGCTTTAACATGTATTTTCTGAAGGGTATGAAGTCTGAAATTCAAATGCCTGTCATTATTTTCTAAAGTCCGTCTTTAATGATTTGGCACTAATTTGCCAGAAAACCACAATTTTATGAAAAATGGACCAAATATATGACACAAAAATCTGGACGTTCTGTGACAATCAGTACAGTTGAGAGGTATGCTAGTAATTTTCTAAGTCTATAAGATCAATATTTAAAATAGGTCCCTATTTTTGGGCCTTTGCCCCCCCATTATTTTAGGCTTTGTCCAGATTTCTTATGCTAAGAGGTATGGAGGTATGGTATGTAATGCCCTTGTGTCGGGGTAGGCAGTTTAGTGAATTAACTTAATCAGGCTTGACCCTGAAACTTGGTTACATGAGCCGGAATCCTCTACACCAACTACCAGACTGCTGAAGGAATTGTGAGCTCAGTGGCGACAACAGCCCAAATCCCCTACTCTCACTACCAGACTGCTGATGGAATTGTGAGTTTGAGTTTCAGTACATTATATGGAATTTGGAGTTTCAATGCATTTTCATGAAATTGTGAGTTTCAAGGGAAAGAGTTTACTGTTGTTCATGCTAAGTCTGTTTTCAGTGTGCAGCTAACTGTTTTGTTTAGCAAATGGCACTGTAGAATTTGAAAGCAGTGTTAGTAGCATAATTGCCTTTTGTGCATAAGGCTGTGGATTCTATTCCCACACCATGCAGATGGAATACTGCTATTGCAGTGGCCTTTAGATTTCTGGTTATTTGATGCATTTTAAGGGGGATATGTTGTTCTGCATTCCTGAGTCTCCTCCTTTGTATGAGATGCCTAGTAACTGAATTTGTCGGTTTGCCAGTCATTCCCTATTGCAATATTACAAGCTTACCAATTTTTTTTTTTAATTTAACAATTCTTCAAGGGCAGTAGGCACTGAATTTGAAGATGAAGCACTGAAATATAAACTTGTTTGCCAGTAGCAACTTCTTCATTAGTTACAGTTCTTTTTAACGTGGAATTATTTGGATGACTTTTACTTCTGCAGAAACTGTGCTTATTGACTGATATTGGCGGATTGTAATGACAGAAGTCTGCATGACCTTTTATGGTTAATATTTTCTGACATGGGTATTTTTTTCAATATTAGTTTATACATTTTGTTTCATTGCCTACTGAAAGAATGTTCAAAACTACAAATTTAAAACACGTTCTAACAAGTGATGCTGTATTATACTAGAACTATACAAAGAACACATACATGTATACATAGCATTAAAAATGTGCGCAAGGAGCTTATGGTTTGAAAACAGCCCAAAGGTAAACTTAATCCTCCACTGGCCAAATGCATTTTCTTTGAATGCGGGTTTTAATGAGTTTCAATGAATGTGAGTTTCAAGGGCAGAGAAGTTTACTGCTCATGCTAAGTCTGTCTTCATTGTGAAACTGTATTGTTTGTACAGCAAATGGCTATCAGTGTTTGGCCTGTTATATTTCAATATCTGTAATTACTGTAGAAGTTAATTAGAAAGCAGTATGCATACTGACAGGTTTAAACAGTGTTTATGGGTAGAAATAGCCAAGGAATGAAACACTGGAATGGCTGTGTAGAGCACTGCTGTGGGGGGAGCGAGCTATTACTCTTAGTGCCCCATTTGACCAATACAGCTCTGACTTTCAGTGATTAATTATTACTTGCTCAAAAGGCAGTGTACTTTATTTTAACTTGTCTGTATTGCTGAACATGTAGGGTATGTGATGGCAGACGAGAATATAATAAACATTTTTAAAGGACTTTTTTCAAGAGTTTTAGCTAGGGTGATACTCTTGTGATTGGTCTAAAATCTTGAGAGAAAGGAGGGAATGGAGTTTTTGGAAAGCTATCTGTGTGTTGTTGGTTGTTGTGGGTTGAGGCAGATACAATGATTATATATTCTTTAATTTTGTTTGCTTAGTCTGTGCTGATAGATGACTTTATGACCTTGCTATGAGAAGTGAACTGTAGTAATTCTTTGGTAGCCATGCAGAAATGCTTGGGCAAAATGGCCATACAGGTTTTTTGTTTTAGTATGAAGCCTTTGTGTCGCTGATGTTTATTTTGCAAGCTTACTGCAGTAAAAGAAAAACCTGATGATGGCCCTGGTTATTACTGTCTTTACACAAATGTCAGGCTTTATCTTTTGTATCTTTTTTACATTAATAGTGACCCTGTGGCGAGTATGACCCGTCCTGCTGATAAGCAAGCAGTTCTGATTGTGTTGACATTAGC